>NW_006434369.1:13729839-13778717 GCF_000325575.1 Pteropus alecto
TAGAATAATTTCATCAGAACTATAAGCTAGCATGCTGAGATGCAATCACCTATGTGTAGACACAGTGGAATGAGAAGAGCCTAAAGGAGCAAGACAGTATTAGATAATATTATGGTAAAATAATTTTGTGCTAATCCTGCAAATAAAGGTGAAGCAATCTGTTTAAGAATCTGAAATTAACTACTAAAACTATCATACATCCATGACATGAATACTTTACACTTATTAAAATGATCCAGGACAGAGACCAAAGGGATGGCTGCCAGAAGTGAGAGGGGTGAGGAGATGGGTAAAAAGGCAGGGGAATGTAATCAATAATATTGTGATAAATTTGCACGGTGACATATAACTACTAGAATCGGTCGGGTGATCACATTGTAAGGTATAAAAACATCAAATCACTACATTGTATACCTGAAACTAATATAAGTAATATAATATTGTATAGCAACTATACCTAAATAAAATTTTGAAAATGATCCTTGAGAATACTTAATTTTATTTTTAAAGTTTATGATATATTTTTGAGTGAAAAAAGCTGGCTACAAATAGATAATCCCACTTTTGTAAACAACAAAAAGTTATATGCACATAAAAATTTAAAAAGACAGAAAGGGTAGATACCAAAAAGTTAAACAGTGATTATTTCCTGGTAGAAGGATTATGATTTTCTCTTTCACCATTCTGCTTATCTCTTATTTTCTTATTTCTCTACAATAAACATGCAATGATTTTGTTATAAAGAAAAAAAATTAGTTTCATTAAATCCATTACATGAGTGACTATTTTTAATGTCATAAATATCTGTGTTAAAGTCAAGGATTTGAAGCAATTATCTACAGAATGTGATAAATGTAGGTAATTCAAATTTTATAACATAGCTCTCTCCACATCAAGTCCATTCTTCTTCCCTACAATTTATCTTTACACTGTAATTGCATCAGTTCTTCATATATCTTATGGATTACAGCCATAACATTATGTTACCAGATCATGTTTTATTCATAAATTGAAATCCAAGTTTCAGGGCTTCGACTAAAAGAAGAGTTTTTCTTTCTCCTCCAGTTTCTTGGAAATTAGATTTTATAAAATGAAATAAGGACTGCAATTATACTTGGAAATGGCACGTTACAGTGAAAAGGGAATCTACTGGGACATGAGACAGATCTGGGTTCCATCCTGGCTCTATCACTTTCTGGCTGTCACTAATACAGATATCCAATCTGGAGAACTTCAGTCCCCCCAACTATAAAACATCTGGGCACTGTCGTGAGGATTAAAAGAGATGACTTGCATAAGGCATTCAAAAAAGGCATCTGGCCCATAATAGGTGTACAGTAAACTGCAGCTGTTCTACATTTAAAAAACTGATGTTTAATATTTACATTTTGCAGTCAAACACCTATCTCTTAATTCAATGAGTGTTAAGGTTACATAAAATTCCCTACATAATCTTAAAAAAACACAAAACAACAACAAAAAAAAACAGTGCCACATCAAGGTCATTACTTCTTCCACGGCCGTGCCACCCTGAACACGCCGGATCTCGTCTGATCTCGGAAGCTAAGCAGGGTCGGACCTGGTTAGTACTTGGATGGGAGACCATCTAGGAAGACCAGGTGCTGTAGGCTTAAAAAAAACAAAGGTCATTATTTCTTGACTGCGAAATGACCATCATCCATTTATGAGTATGTTTATATAGCTGGATTTACGTATGCGTTCATGTGTATGCATATAAGGTGTTTATAAAGTAGAGTTGCTCATTTACATTATTATATCACGGTGATAATAACATACAAAACAGTTAGAACCAAAATACTGAGTTGGAAATTTTCTGCAGCATTAAAACGATGGCTTATTTTATAGCAAGGGATGCGACTCTATGATTGGTCAAATTGGTCTCGTTGTTTCATATGAATTTGGGATAAGTGCTGATTTTCACATGATTACTTCAACAGAGAACCTGAGGTGCACAGAGAGTGAATAATATGCCCAATATAAACAGCTAGGAAGTAGTAGAGCCAGGTGTGGAATACAAATCCTAGGAATCTGTAGCCCAAGTTCTTTCTACTGTTATTACTGAATAAAATGACAAAAAAAATTTAAATCTTGAGCACGCTGTAAGTGTGTAATTGCGCACAGAAACAAACTTGCAGTTTCAAAGAAAATAGATAGGAGGAAGAGGGGATGAATATATCCAGATATTAAAGATGCAATAAAGCTAGAATGTATATAATGCACACATGCTATAAATAGTATGCTATGGCATCAAAGTAATAATAGATCGATCAATGGAATAATGCAGAAAACTTAGAAGTATCTTATATATGATAAAGATGACATTTCAAATCAGTGGAGAAAAAAGATAGGTTAGTCAATATAGTTGGAACAATTAAAGGGGAAAAAAAAATTCGTACCAAATAGTAACTTCACACAAACTTTACACCACAGGCTAAAAGTTATTCCAAGTATTTTAAAAAATTATATGTAAAATATAAAATGATAAAAGAACCAGAAGAAAAGTAGGTAAATATTTATTTGACCTTTGGGGGTATAGAAGGGTTTTGGGTTTTTTTTTTTGTTTTGTTTTATTTTTTAGGGAAAAGGAATAAACCTAACCCATAAAGGAAAGATATACATTTTCATTTACATAATGAGTTTAAATTTAAGTACATAAAAAAGCATTATAGGCTAAATTGAAAGGGAAATTACAAACTAGAAAAAAGCATCTTTACAGGCAGAGTTGGTTAAGAACCTCACTATAATAAAAGCTACACATTATTGAGCCCTTATGAGGCTTAAGACATGTTAAACACTTTGCACACAATATCTTATCATAATCCTATATGGGAGATATATTTAGTTTCACTTTTAAAATAAAGAAATTGAAATACTGAGTGGCTAAGAAGTAACATGCCCAAGGTCTCATAGCTAACAAGTAGCAGAAGAGATGTAGATGTAGAACTCTGAGTTCCATGCTCCTAATTTTTATGCTCTACTGACTCTTCTAAGTCAATATAAACAGAACACGTCAATTACAAAATGGGCAAAGGTAATGAAGGAGCAATTTACAAAAGAAAACATATAAATACTTAATAAACATTTTTAATGTTCAGCCTCAGTAGTAATAAAAGGTGCAATGAAATATGCAGTAAGACTTTTCCCCCCTATCAAATTAGCAAAAATATTTTAAAATTTCAACATCTGATTTTGGCAAAGTTGAGGAAAATAGATATACGTTGTTGTGGGAATGATGTTGTTTTCAATTGCCTGGAACAGAAATTTACAAATTTAAGTATTATGTCCTTAAAAATGTATACCTCTGTTAGCCAGCCAGTCCACTACTAAAAAAAAGAATTCTAGAAACTTTCCCAAAGAAATATAGACAAGGATATTTGTATAAGGATGGCTGTCATTAAATTATTTGCCATTATGAAAACCTGGAAACAAGCTAAAGGTCTACTAACAGGGCTTTGGTACATAAATGGTAAAATAGTCTCGTGATGAAATAACATGTTAACTATTAGCAATCATGAAGTCTAAGGCTACTTAAAATTGGGAAATGTTTAAAATACAATAAGTGAAAAAAAATCTTACAAAACTGTATGTGCCATTTAATTTTTGTTTTTGTGCTTGTCCACACTTTCCAAATTTCTACAATGAATACAGATTACTAGAAAACAACCGTTATTTTTAAAGACCAATAAGCTTGAACCTGAAGAATGCCTAGTTTGTAATTACAGAATTTAAATATGGTTTCTACTTAAAACTTAAATGTTCCAAGTTTCAGTATACATGGGAATTCAAAGTAAGATTCAAAATAAAAGGTTCCTGTGGAACCCAAGACAGATATAAAAGCAGTACAGATTTCTACATGTAAAGAAACCAGTGGTTAGGCCATTAAAAGGAAGATTCCCCCTCTTCCTCACCAGGTCACCCCCAGGAGATTAACTGCTTTTCAGTATTCAAATCCATAAGAGAACCTTAAAGACCGCACACAGAGACAAGTATTTTTAGAGGAAACAATAACCTGCATATTCAAGATAGGATTGATTCTTAATTTCTATCTTTCCTCTTAGGTAACATTAATATTGTAATTTATAAATATAGTTGTTCAAACTGTATGAGTCTTCCAAGGTAATAGATTTCTAACTTAAAAATACTTAAAAGGTCAGAACTGAAATATCCTTCTCCAACATATAAAGAGCATCCATTTTAAACCACAGCCAACATAATTTATAGTGAAAAGTTAGAGGAATTTCTTTAAAAATAAGAACAAAAATTTCTCAGAAAGAAAAATTATGTAGTATTGTTCTGCAATAAGACATGAAACAGATAAAGAGATTTAAATATTAGAAGGAAAATGTTAACATGATTGTTAATTATAGATACTATCTTTTGTCTGACTAGAAAACCCAAAGAAATTAATGGAAAACTATATTCAAGAGAAAGCTAATAGTAATAGGTATCATTTATTGAAATCCTATACGTCCAACACTGCAGTGCTGTACTCTCAGAGGCAGGCATCAGGTAAGTAGTAGAGGTGAGATTCAAACCCAAGTCTGACAGATTCCAAAGACTCCACAGACTGTGTTCTTTTCAATGCTTTGCTCTGTAAAGTGGATAGCTACATCATACATGTGTGTGCTTGTGTGTGTGCACATGTACACACACGTACACACACACACACACACACTTCCTATATGAAAGCAATAACCATCACAAAAATCCAATTTAAAAAACTCCATTCACAAAGCAACAAATTCAACAAGGTTTGTGTGTAACCAATAAAAGGAAAAAAAACCCACCTAGACACTTAGACAGACATAACCTACACATATATTTGTAATAATAGAGACAAAGCAAGATTTAGATAGAATTTTATTTTTTAAAGTATATTCTAAATTTATATGTTAAATGCAATTCTGATCAAAACCCCAACTGGATAAAATATTTTATAAGGAGAAATACAACAAGATAATTCCCATATGCAACCTAAAAGTAACAAACAGCTGAGAATAGTGAAGAAAATTTTGCTGAAGAACTACAGAAAGAAGGGGTACAATATATTACAACAATTTTAAGTCTATGGTTGACAGAACATGGGATTATGCAAGCAAAAACAAATTAATAGAACAGAATAGATAAACTAGGAATAGGTATGTCTAATATACTTATTAGAAGTCAGTTTATGATAAAGGGAGTACCAGTAATCATCAGAGATGGAAAGAATTCTTAATTAATTAATTAATTAATTAATTGTTGGAATGACTAGCTACCAGTTTGGGGGAAAATATCAAGGTAAGTTCTTACCTCACACCATATATACCATATAAATGCCTTAGGATTAACTAGAGATGTGCTTTCAAAACAGAAAAATGAGGTAAAAACAAAATTTGTCATACTCTTGCTGGAGTGAAAAAAAAAATGTATCATTACCACTAAAGGGGAAAGATAATTTAAAACTTGAATGCAAATAAGGTATGGACTATATAAAATTAGAAATTAAAGGGATATTAAAAAAAAGAAAAACCATAAACAGCTTAACCCCATAGAAATATGAACGTTTTCTATGTCAAAAATAAAAAAATAAAAAAAATCTTTTGTAACAAAAATTACAAAAGAAATTTATACGTTAAGCAAAGTAGTTTTTAATTTTTCTCTATAAAAATACCCAAAGTCCACCAAGATATAATGAAATGAATACTTTCATATGCTATATTGCTAATAGCATTATAAATGGGCATAATCCTTTTAGAAAGGTTTATTTATACACTTTATGTACGTATTATTATAACTATTTGTTTAAGGAAAAAAGTAAAAAAGGACTGGAAAGAAATTAACCAAAATGATTTTTTAAAATGTCAGTGATGAGAATGGGTTATATTTTTTCTATTTCCCAAATTTTATGTAATGGCATTATTTTACTATTTTAATAACTTAATTAGACTTGATCTTACCCATATTGAACTTTATGTATTATCTTCTTGTATTACGGAATCTGGGATTAAGGACACAATTTTCAAAATCATCTAGAAAGCAATCATTCCACTTAAAACATAAACCTACGATAAATATGTCTTGCATTTTTCCATTTACCTTGGAAAACTAATGCTTTTGTGGTAGGTGAGTGTCTTTTTGAAAAGCAGTGGAAGGATTAGGATATCTATGTAAAACTAAAAAATGTGGTGAGTTAGTGGTGAGACAGCCTCCCAATGAAAGCACTTCCCTCAACTGGTCAAATTAAATGCTTTTGCTCCTGGTCACATGCTTGGGAGAAAGATCTTCAAGGAATCCCAACCCATCTCAAGCTGCTACAACCTCCTTTCTCCAGGATGGAACTGAGAAGCAAGTCCTAGTCACATGTCTCCCATCTGTAATTGCCCAAAAGAGCCTCAGAGCTTAGCTAGGGCAGAACAGAGCGCATGCTTAGCTTTCTGGACTCCAGGCAACAAGAAGAGTAAGAAACCTTCTCTTCCTGCCTTGTCCCATCGCACAGATACAGTAGGAGGGCTCAGCTGTGCATGTCACCAAACACCAACATTAAAGCGGCCACTGCGGCCACTGTCTCAAGCCACCATGAGATACCACCTTACACTCATTAGGATGCCTAGTATCAAAACAACAGAAAATGACAACTGTTGACAAGGATATGGAGAAAATGAAACCCCTGTGCACTGCTGGTGAGAATGTAAAATAGTACAGACTCTATGAAAAACACTATGGCAGTTTCTCAAAAAATTAAAAATAGAATTACCCTATGATCCAGCAATTCCACTTCTGCATATATACGTGAAAGCATCGAAAGCATATTTTGAACTCTCATGATTCATAATAGCTAAAAAGTGGAAGGAACCCAGGTGTTCCTAGATGAATGGATAAACAGAAGTGGCATATACAGACAACAAAATATTATTCAGCTTAAAAAGGAATGATACATTCTACAACATGGATGAATCTTGAAGACATGCTGATTGCAATAAGTCAGACATGAAAGGACAAATGTTATACAATTCTACTTACATGAGGTACCTAGAGTAGTCAAATTCATAGAGACAGAAAGAATAGTGAGTGCCAGGGGCTGGGTAGTGGGGTGATGGGGCGCTAGCGTTTAATGTACAGAGTTTCAGTTTGGGAAGATGAAAAAGTCCTGGAGATGGATGATAGTGATGATAGTACAACAATGTGAAGGTACTTAATGCCACCGAAAAATGGTTAAAATGGTATATTTTATGTAATATATATTTTACTGACTATATATATACATATATATGTATATATATCTATATCTATATCTATATCTACCTATCTATCTATCTATCTATGTATAGAGAGAGAGAGAGAAGAGAGGGAGAGAGAGAGAGGGAGAAAGAGAAATAGACCATTGTTACATGAATGCTAAAAGTGCCAGTCATGTTGAGTGAATATTTTATTTGAAGATACAGATTGCTCCTGGCAACATCCTAGTGACACAGCTCATACTGTGGCTGGGCAAACAGGATATACACTGAGCCATAGCCAGTTCTAGGTAACTGAGAGCAGGGTCATGCTTGCTTCTTGGGCTTTACATGACTCAAATCAAAGAACATGGGACGCCACAGGAAACTGAATGCTGGAACCATAAAACAGTGCAGAGCAATTTCCTTATCGCCATCTCTTCGACTTAGAATTTTTTACAAAAGTAATTTACAAAGGGCAAAGTTCTCAGCCCTCGGAACTCCTGGGGCTTGGCTCATGTGCTGACAGAGTTTTCATGTTCCATAGAGAATACCTGAGAGCCTCTCTCTGTGGAGTTGTAAAGGATGACAGCACGTATAAAATGAGGCTAAAATGAGGCCAGCTGAGAAGTCTGGTCTGAGTACTTGCTTCAACAGTTTAAGCTCCAGTTTCAGGGATTATTCTGAGAACTTAATTTAGCTATAGTCAAACATGTCAATTTGTAACTTGCCTAAATAAGTCACCTGTCCCTAAACCAGGGTCCTGAAGCACCATTCAACTCCTCCAGCATTGTTTGCTGTACAAAGATACAAACACACTTTTCTTTTTTTAAAACTTGGTCCAATGGCTCTCTGAAGCTGTCTTTAGTCTTCTAAAGACTCTCTGGCCACCTACTGGATTTTTTCAGCACGAGAACCGGGCAGAAAAAGAGCAACTTACTGCCCTTGTTCAAAGGAAAGCGAGAAGAGTTGCAGACTAGAAGCTAGAAAGACTTCATTATTCAGTACCCACAGGGATTTGCAAGAGAATAGCTCAGACAGTCTGTTACTACCCTCCTCTCAAGGAAAAAAAAACAATTATTTCTCTTACCTAAAGAGTTTAGTAGGAGTGTGAAACATAAAAGCTTCTTTACCCTAGGCACAAGGAAGGAAAAATAAAAGGTGACAAATTCAAGTAATTTTATTTTTTCTAAGTTACCAGGAAGAAAAAGGATTAAATGACTCGCCAGTTTTTTCACATATAAAAAAGGATTATCAGCTACTTTCACTTTCTAAGGAACAGCGCTAGTCTTCTAAATGAGTTGTGTGTAAGCCATTTAATTTAAATCAAAGTTGTTTTAATAGAGAAAGATGTTAAGAAAAAAAAACTCTTTTTTTTTTTTTAAGCCGGAGTATCCTGTTGAATGTGGCGCTAAAGCTCAGAGAACAAAGCTAGAAAAAAACTGACATTACAACTTGTTCAGGAAGAGCACAGCAAGAGTGAAAGATTCATTGATGAGTTTCTAACTCTCAGGCTGTGTGGTAGAACAGAAGCAGGTTCAAGGTGGAAGCTGAGAAAGTCTGGACTGAGGGAGAAGCAGAAGTGTGGCTGGGCTGCAGGACATGCTGGTAACTGGTGATTTAGTTGTTCCAGCAACGCTGGTCTCAGCTGTGTAAAACAAAGTCCAAAAATTATAATTTTTCAAAAACAGATTGGCGTTTGAGGTGCTGGTAGTTAAGAGACTGCTCCTCAGGGGCTAATCCTGACAAGTGGTGCTGCCTCTAAGAAGGCCTGGAGAGAGGGTTTCAAATGTATACACGTTAGTGTGGGAAAGATCTCGGGGCCCGACGAGAGTAATACACACATACACACATTCATAATACTCATAATATTCATATATATGAGGAAATGGATTCAGAGCTGACTTGACTTGCTGAAGGTCCAAAGCTACACAAAGCTGTGACTTGGACTCAGGCCTCTTGACTCCCAGCATCAAGCATTCTTCTCATTCCTTGACATCTGACTGCATTCACTGGTGCTAGCTAGCATCAGTCAGAAAGCGACCCGACAAGGCAACGTTGCTGTGTGCAAGCACCACCAGTGTCTGCTCTGTCTTCAGGATATGTGGCATTGGTACAGACTCTCAGAACCCTGCCAAGCTCTCCAGTCATCTGGTGGCAGCCTGTTCAGTAGTAAAAGAAGTCAGGAAAAGAGGGGAAAGCACCTAAACGGCCAGCAGGCTGGGGTGCAAACACACCCAGCTGGCTCTCCCGGCTTGCATCTGTCTCGGTCCTTTTCATCTGCCTCCAGCCTCTCTCTCTAGCAGTACCCGCCGCGTCTCAAGTTGCTAGAAACATTACTTTTTACTTTCTGCTCTGTTCTTGTTCCCTTTCCCTTCCATCTTTCCAAGCAGCTGAGGATACCCTCATGGACATGATCTCCTTTGGCCTTATTAATGCTAATTGTTGGGGGGAGGGGAGTTTCAGAGCAACAAAAACTTGCCCTGTAAACAAGTTTGGATTATGAAGTTGGATACAAATAAAAGTTCACATATACCAAGAGCCCTGACTCAATCTTGAGCCCAGTGGTTTATCTACATGATCCATTTAACCCTTTGCTACTGCCTTTAGAGACAGATATGTGCCCCATTTTGCGGAAGACAGGTTTAGAGAGATTAAATTGCCCAAGGCCAGAGTGAGCCCGTCTCACTCTAAAGTCTCCACTTTACCAACATTGTTTCAGAAATCACACCAGTGAGGGTCCCTCTGACTGGGTCAGTCTGTACTTGAAATAAAGATTCTGACTCTTTTCTAAGGGGCTGTGGTTAAATCAGAGCAACAAATCTTATGTGCTTTGTTCAGACAACTCTGAACTGTACTAGTCTGCTAAAAAGCACCCTCCTGGACAACAAGCCTTACCCAAGGATAGGAAATGCCAGGTGGAAGGGAAAAGCTGACAACCCATTTTCTAAGAAAGGGGAGTAAATTCACAATTACCCCTTGCCAGCTGAAAACACATTTAGCTGTAAATACCCTACTAGAATCACTATTACCTCTTTCCCCAAACACAAACCAAGACGCAGGACTTGAGAAAGCTGGGGAAGGACTCTTATTTAAACTAAGGTTGAAAGAGTTGTGAGAGGTAAGGAGGACTGTGGGATGAAAGGGAGAAAAACTGTTTTGAGCACAGAAGTATTGTTTTCCTGCCTACGTCGCGAATGTACCAAAAGTTCACCAAGCTAGCAGGACAAAGGTTAGAGAGCGATTGATAAGCTGGGCACGAGATCTGAGACTGAGACTGCTATAGCTATTTAACTGCTATAATGAGTAGCTGCAGGAAAGGAGAGGAAAGTGAGATGAAACATGGCATGCACAAGAGAGGCTTCGTTGGCAAGCTAACTATGGTAAGTAATTTTTCAACAGAAGAAACCATCCAGAGCAAACTGGTAAAACTGAACGCTTCGAATGCATACGTGATAAATGCTATTCCTCTCTGCACAGTCTACTATTACCAGCTACCTCTCCATGCTTCATCAGCTACACTTACAACGAGTGTTTCAAATTATAGAACGATATGCATGGAGTTAGGATGTAACTCAAAAATCTGGCAAGCAGAGGCCCTAATTCCATCCTGAAATGAAGACTATTTGTTGGTTTGTATAAATGGGCACTCTCCATTTAGAAAAGACTTATTTCTAGTTCCTGAGACTTTTGAAAGATCCCAGAATTGGACACAGACTTTGAACTGTTTTCTGGAGGGGCTGATACACAAAGCAGTTACTACACTGGGCTCTGACCACAGGTGACAATGTCCTTCTGGCAGCTGATGGAGAAAGTTCTCTGGGAGGGTGAAAGAGGGAGGGGAGGTGGTGCATCAGAAAGCTCAGAAGAGGCTCCTAGGAACCACAAGTACCTACCACTGTAGCTACCAGGAAAAACCAAGCGGCTGAAACTTACTGGCTTTGAAGCCAAAGGTGCTTCTAGACCTATCAAGGTCCAGATAAAACCATTTACAGGTCCAGATGACAATAATAATCTAGGTGACCCTTAATAATAATCTCTGGCAAAAAAAGAAGAGATCTGAAATCTTAACTGGCTGTGGCAGAAAGGTGGTATGAGAAAACAGGCCTTGTGGTGGTCATTGCATTGGCTGGTTTTGCCGTGGAAGATTCCCAGCCTGGATTTCAAGGTTTCTATACCATTGTTCTCTGTGCCTGTGCGAGAACATAGTCCAAAGACACACTGTCACAGTATGGCAAGGCCAGTCCCTTTATATTACATGTGGGGATGGCTAAAGGGGCAGTCTATTGGTTCCTTAAAATAGAAAGATGCTATAAAAATGCACAAATCCTGATTCTCTTATTAGCTGACAATTCAAACAAATTATCTAACCTCTCTTAAGCTTCTGTAGGCTGCTTCCCTCCCCTGCCCCAAAAAAGTATCCAACCTCTATGAGTTTCAATTTCTTCATTTATAAAGGCATATGATATTATATACTCGATAGGATTGCTATAAAATTAAATAACGCACAGAAGCACTCAGCATGGGGCTGGGCCCAGAGTGAAGAAAATACTCATTCAATCAGAGGTTCACTTTCTACCAATTCCCGGCTCAACTGGAGATGAACTGTATATATTGATCTTTTATATAAAGTGCTGCAAATGCTTAAAAATTCTGCTTTCTCAAAACACATTTATTAGAAATAAGTTCCATGAGGGCAGAAACATTTTGTTTTACTAATTGTCATAATCCCAGTGTTAGCTAAATATCTGTCGCATGAACCCACACTGACAAAGTGGAGATGCCAACACTATCTGGAACCGTGTGTATTTAACTTGTAAGCTTGTGTCCAGGCAGTGATGTAGAGGCGCATTTCTAGATCTTAGGGATCTAAGGGCGCACACTGTTGTGTGTGCCATTATTAATGCTTGGTACCAACACAGTCTACAGTACACATCTTTCTAACACGGGGGTCTCAAACTTTTTGGTCTCAGGACTTCTTTGATGGCCGCAAAGAGCTTTGTTTGTGTCGGTTATATCTATCGGTATTTTCCATGTTACGAATTAATCTAAACCTAATTTATCTAAAATAACAATGATAAACCAATTACATGTTGACATAAATGGCACATTTTTATGAAAAATAACTCTATTTTCCAAAGTAAAACTTAATGAGAAGTATATATTGCTTTACATTTTTGCAAATCTCTTATTGCTGGGCTCTAGAGAAGATGACTGAATTCTCTGCAGTCTGTTATGATACCACACACGTATCCTTTGGGTGGGTTCAGAGAGTAAAAGAGTGAAAAAAGCAAATTTTATTATTGTTATAAAAACAGTTCTGAGCTCATGGACCTGCTGAAAAGACATCAAAGATCTCTCAGGTTTCCCAAACCAGACTTTGAGACCTCCTGCTTGACCAATGATGACAATAGAGCATATTTGCTTCTACTATTAAGGGTGGTTTTATTTTGCCAACATCTGAATTTCAAATTTCAAAGCTGAACCCTATTTTTAATTATTTGCCTCTACGTATAGCCCTGATTCAGCTGCAATCTGCCAGATTCTCTAGCTAACCTAATAACAAGGATACATATTTATGTGTGTGTGCGTGTGTGTGTGTGTGTGTGTAAAATATAACTTTTCATGCAGGGGGGCTGTAAACCCAATATGTTCAAAACTGACTGCCTTATCCTACTTCCAAACCTACTCCTCAATGGTGAGGATATCATAATTTTTTCAATGAAACACTTCCCCAAAGTCAAGTCCTTCATGGCACAGGCTTGCATTCTCTAACTAGAGCTGACACCTAGAAAGTCTACTCTGCCTCAGCTTCTCCCAGCTTAATTTTCCCAAGTACTTCCTAAAAATCATGCTTCCTCCTTAAAGTCTTCTATTGAAGAGTAGTTGAAAATTCTTCTTTCCCCATCCAGCCTAAACATACTATTCCCATTTACCATGCCACTGATTAGTAGATTTAGAAACTTCATAAATGGATTTATTGGATACATGTAACCAGTCTGTATTAATTTTCATCGTATTATTGTTATAAAATGGAGAATAGAATTTCATCAGTTTATGGTCACTTATAAAACTATTTTTACTAAATCAGGCATTGTTTTTGTGCCACCTGTATACACTGATGCAGAGCCTAAGACACAGCACTATAAATCAGATCATTTTATCATAGGGAATCTCACCACTTTACATAGTTTTCCTTATGAAGACTAATGGAAGGAAGGTTTTTGTGCCAAGGATAAAACTGTTTCCCCTGCAAAACTGGTTTGTTTTTATATCACAAGGGCTCTCTGAATCTTACTAATCATTTTGCCTATTTGCTTTCAGTGCTAGGAAGCTCAAAGCTAACTCTGAAACCCACACCTAGCAAATGATCTAGATTTCATGACAGCATTTCATGTGCCAACCTTACCCCCAAGCTTTAGCTTACATTTCCACATTAGCCTCGATTCATCTATTTGCTTATTTTAAATATTGTTGTACTATGTGTATTTCTGAAATCCCTTTTTGGGGTGAATAAATACAAAGTGTGAATCTTTAATTTTTTTCAAATCAAGTTTCCCAGATGAGCCCTTGAGTGGGCCAAAATCGGTTGTAGCAAAGTAGGAAGTAAGGACCCCTACAGGGATTTTTCTATAGTCCATATTATTAACTATACTTCTAGATTCACATGGCTATTACTTAACATTATAAACTTTTAACTACCACACATGTAATCCACTTTGAGGTTGTTCATTTGCAGAAGCGCTCCTGGGATTAGAGAAAGGAAGAACAACACCAGGTAAATTAGACGTATTATCTTTTACTACCCACAAATACCTATAAAATGCTATTATTTCCTTCCCATTTGATAAGTGAGAAAACTAAGACTCTAAAAGGTTAAATAATTTGCCTAACGTTACACAGATAGTAAGTGGTGAAGCCAGTTTATGAAACCAGGTCTGTGGTACTCAAATGCTGCTGGGGGTGTGTTCATTTTGTGAAATTCGGGGAGCTGTACATTGAGAATATGTCCACTTTCCTGTGTGAACATTATAATTCAATAAAATGTTAAAAAGAGAAGAAAAAGGCTCTTCTCCTATATCCCAGTGTGAAGTCAATGGCACAAAATTAGTACGATGTAGAGCAAAAGGACAAAGCAACAAGTTAAAAGCCTCGGCCCTGATGTTACTGCCTTATCTATTCGCTGATGGGATTATTTCTAATGAATGAAATAGTAAATTTAATAAATGGATTTTCTGTCAGGTCTCCTTCATTCATATGCTCGTTTTCCAAAGACACTGGGTCAGAGGGATGGCGTAAGTTACAACCCGTGCCTGTGTGTCTGAGGCTTCCACAATAAGGTAGGAGGCTTAGAATAGACTGGAAAGTAATGATGATGAGAACAACATGTACCTATTCCTTTTATTATCTTTTTATTAGGTTTTCTTCTTCACCATTAAAAACACGTATAAGCAAAAGGAATACCCATAAGTAGGTTTTCCACTTTGCTGGGTATTAAACCCTCCTGCAGGCCTAATAATGTTTTAGAAGAGCTTTTCCCAGAATCTGCCAATGTATATTTAGAAATGTAAAATAACTTTATCACTAGCCTAAATAATACATAACAGAGAAGGCACATCTACCTTTAAAAGAAAGCCCTACCATATGAATCATTTTGAAGTTAAAATTCTTATGGTTTATTCATGACATAATTCAGCCTGATTAAGGCAGCGCCAGTATAAAATCACATGAAAGAGACAGAATGAAGCTACTGTACTGGGCGTCAGGAACCAGGTTCTAGTCCTACCACTAACTAGTTACTTTGAATGAGTCACTCCTTGTTTTCCTTTCCTTTTCAGTAAGATGGAGACATGGAACTAGATGATTTCTAAGGTTTCTTCACAACCAAAATTTCTAATACTCTACAATTCTGAGGTGGCTCAAAAATAATTCTGAATTCCCGCGTGCATATAACACAATATCAGACACTGAACATTCTTTCATAAAAATTAAGGAGCTCAATTAGGGCACAAAAGGCCACTCCCCATTTGCACAGTGGTAAGCAAATGGAGTACTTATGGACAAAGCTGTGATATTCCTTCAAAAACGTCTGGGCCTCCTCCAATTCCTAGACATCTGTCAATCTTGTTATAGGCCATGAACCTGTCCATGATAATATTACTTCTGAAGGACTTTTACCTTCAGAGGCCAGGCAAAGACAATAGAACCAGTGGACAAAAGAGGGAGGCCAAGTAAATGACAAATGACATTATAAGCCATTGAAAAGATCTCTTGAAACCTCAGAGTGATCTTGGTGACTAGGGTGTCTGGGTCACTATCATGTGAATAGCAACACTCTAGAAAACAGGAAATCCTATTTGATTGTATAGTCAAAAGCAGAAAATACAGTGGAACAAGGATAGACTCTGGGGAGAGAAGTGTTATCTTCATATCACAAACATGATGTAGAAGTTGTATGACCATGGGTAAGTTTTTTATGTCACTAAGCCTTAGTTTCCTGTTCAAATTGATTATTAAGAGAAGTTAATTAAGAGGGTCGTTGTGAGGAATAAATGGGAAAACATGTGTAAAACTATTATCACAATGCCTGGCTCAATGAACAGTACCTTCCTCTATTCTATCCCAAAGTCTTCTCATCCATGCATGGACATCTGCTAAGAAGTTACTAGTTTGTCTGAGAGACTGTAATTTCTCGTATATGCCTTCCTTTTGCAGAATCCCTACCCCAAGCCATGTAAACTCTGAATGCTCGGTAAGGACTTCCTAAAGGAATAATTTATGAGCCACGTAACAATACCAAGGCATGGTTATGATCCAAGTAGACCCTTTGGGTCCAATTCTGCTGTAGACCAGTTGATTTTTGTTGCTGGTGGTGGTATTGTTGTTGGGGTTTTTTTTGTTTTTTTGTGTGTTTTTTTTTTTTGTAATTAACAATGGTCAGGATTTTGCTTTATTTTTTATTTTTTTATATTTTTTTAGGCAAGGCAACCCTTGGTTGACCTCACAAATTGCAAGGACCTTGTCAGCTTACAATCCCTTATTTTTTATTTTTTATGCCTACAGCACCTGGTCTTCCTAGGTGGTCTCCCATCCAAGTACTAACTAGGCCCGACCCTGCTTAGCTTCCGAGGATTTTGCTTTAAAGATCCAGAAAGACAATGACAATTCTCTATCAGCTGTTTGACTCTAGGCAAGTTATTTAACCTCTCTGTGCCTCAGTTTCCTCTTTTAGAAAACAGCACTGACAGTATTCCACTCCTAGGTTTAAATGTGAAATGCCTGACACATGGCATTTGATAGGTGTTGGCCAAATTATTTTAATTCTTTTGTGAAATTTTTCATTGAAGTGCTATGTGACAATGAAAACCTAAGCCTACCATACCTTCAGCGTTGTTACCAGGTCCTGTTAACTATCAGTACCACTATCAGTACTAGCGAATCTTTTAAAATATTCAAATCCCTGCCTCATCCAATCCCCTTGTCTTATTCCCTTGGTCTAGGTCAGGCCCAGAAATCTGCATTTTCAACGAACCCCTGGAGTTAGTTCTAGCTGGTGGTCACTGAACTAACAAATACTTCTCTGGATCATGCTCAAGAAACCGGATCAAATGTTGGGTGATTCCCCTCTCCCTCCAAGAGACAGATTTATGGTTTGGGTAAAAACCATTAAGAACACATTGGTTTTTTCATTGGTTTCACTTTGAGTTTCTGCCTCCTGCAATACAAAGTGAAATCATACCGAGCCTGGCAGTTTAGGTCTTCACCACCCACGTGAGGTAGAGTACCACATGACCAGAAAGTGTAGAACTGAAACCAGAGGAAGACACAAGTCAAGGAGACTCTGTTTTTTTCCTGTACTTTCTCTCTTTTTATTAAAAAAAATATACATATAACCCGAGATATGTGTGTGACAAATGGAAAAATAACAACATGAGTTTTCGTCCAGAGAAAGCTTACTTATTCTGGATGCAAATCAATGTGCAAAGTTGTGACTCTAATCTCAAAGGGTGTGGCATCTTTAGTACAGAATTTAGGGAAAAATAAGAGCATTGGAAATAAAACCTACAAGGATCCGAAGCACACTGTGGGTAGTCTATAAGCAAATATGGAAATATGATGACCTCATGAATTTAAAAGAAATAATGAACTGAAAGTAGCTCAAAAAACAAGATAAAACAGACTGCTAAAATTCTCACGTTTCAGCAACAGAAGTCAAGGGGCTACAACAGTTTAAAATTATGCAAAAATCATAAAATATTCAATTCCATGAAATCAGAACAACAACTGTGATGGGCAATCACCCAGATGGAAGTGTCTATATTTCTTGCCTGCTCCTAGCAGTATCTTATGCAACACAAGCACTTGGTAATTATCAATCAAACATTACCATAAGCAGATCATAAAACACACTAATAAAAACAGTAATATTATATACCCCAAAAAACTTGGGGTATATACTGTTTATAATAGCATCAAAATTTTTAAGTTCCTAGGAATATATATATTACTTATTTCTATATATTATACATATATGTAGCCATATATTTTATATATATTATATATAATTTTTATAAAGAAAATTATAAAACATTCTTGGGATTTCGAAGAGGATAAAAATAAACATAGAGAAATCAATGTTCATGCATGCGTATAATTCTTACTAGGTGCCAGACACTATTCTAAGCACTTTATACATATTATTCCAACATGTTTAACCACTTAATCCTCTCAATTACCCTACAAGATAGGTACTGTTATGATCCCTATTTTATGAGTAAGGAAATTGAGGCAAACTAAGGTTAAATAAATTCTCCAGAGTCATGTGGCCAATGAAGAGTAGAACTATGATCTGAACTCAGGAAGTTGGGTACCATCCTTTTAAAGACTACAGGCTGCCTTTCACTGTGGAAGATTCCCTACTGTAATAATGTCAGTTCTCCCCAAATTGGTTTACAGATTCAGTGTAGTCCTCATAAAAACTCCAACAGGTTCTGTTAGGGAATTTGAGCTGTTTCTAAAATTTACATAGAAGGGCAAAAAGCCAAGAACAAGACATGCTTGATGAAGAACTAGGGGGAAGAACATGCCCTCCCAGATATCATGATTCACCATGAAGCTGTGATAATTAAGACAGTGTAGAGCTGGATCAGGGATTGACAAAGAAACCAGTGCAGTCGAAGAGAAAACACAGAAACAGATACAGCTCAAATGGCCACCTGGTATATGACACAGGCAGTATTCCAGATTATGTGAGAAAGATGGGTACCTCAGTAGTGCCTAGACAACTGTGTATCCATTTAAACAAAAAATAAAAATAGACTCCTTCCTTACAACATTCACAAAAATCAGTTGAAGATCAATAAAATACAATAAAATAACACACGAAAGGCAAAACTACACAGAATACAGGAGAATATCTTAATGAACCTGGGACAGGGAAGAATTTCTTTAACAAGCTACAAAGTGTATTGACCATAAAAGACAAGACTGATAAATCCAACAATATTAAAATTAAGAGCCTGTGTGCATCCAAAGGCATCATAAACAGAGTAAAAAGACAAGTCACAAAGTGGCAGAAGATATTTGCAACATATATAATCGACAAAAGATTCATACCAGAATATATAATGGAGCCCTACAAATCAGTAAGAAAAAGGCAACCCATAGAAAAATGGGCAAAACATCTGAATAAACACTTAAGAAAAAAGGATATCCAAATGACCAATAAGCTCTATTATTAATCAGGAAAAGCAAATAAAAACCACAATGAGACACCATATCACATTCATCAGATTGACAGAGTCTCATAATAGCAAGTTGTGGTGAAGATGTGAAGCAAAAAAACTCATTCATTGTTAGAGAGAGTACAAACTGGAACAAACACTTTGGAAAATCATTTGGAATTACAGCATAAAGTTAAACATACAAATACCCTATTGATTCCACAGCCACCTCCTACATACACCCTAGATAACTTTTGCACATCTGTACCAGGAGACAGATGTGTGTGTGTGTGTGTGTGTGTGTGTGTAGTACATACGCGCGCGCACGCGCGCACACACACACACACACACACACACACATGTTCTTATCAGACTTTTTCATAAAAGCCAAAAGCTGAAAACAGTTCAAATGTTCCTCAACACTAAAATGGATTTATGCAACATTGTAGAATATAGGGATACCAAACAATGAAAACCAATAAACCACAGCTATAGGCATCAACATGGCTGTCTTACAATCATATTGTTGATAAAAAACAAACAAGGAAAAAAGTAATATATACCAAACACTTGCAAAACTAAATGATGTCATTTAAGGATACCTACATAATAGTAAGCTTCCTATGGAGAGAAAAGGAAGGTGGTTTTGAAGTAGACAAAGTTCTAAAGCAATGTTCTCCTTCTTAATCTGCATGCGAGTTACATGTGTGTCCACTTGCCAATTATTCATTAAGCCATATGTATCCATTTTTTACATTGTTCTGCATATATATCTCATAATTTCTAATTATCTTCTTAAGAAAGTGCAATTCATCTTCCTGAATAGGAAAGAGACCTGCTATTTAAAAAGAAAAGCACAACGCAAACTTCCAAACTTAAAAATTCAAAGATATATTTTGGAAGATAATCCATTAAAGACAAAAAGAATGTTCAATTACAAAGAATCCTAAATAAAAGCAACAACTCACCAAAATCTGATTTTACTACCATTTTTATAAAAGTTAAAAGACAAAGCCTAATAATTAACATGGATGTTGGGCTGTATTATACACTGGAGGAATTATCATTAAAATAATTAGAAAACAGGTATAAGAAACGCAGAGCAGAGCAAATACCTGATGATGTTTTAGTCACGTTTAAAGGCAAGCTATAAAATTTAAATGTAGCAATACAACTATAGTTTTTTTATTTAATAATGCTTTTACATTTCTTCATATTTCCATCTTCTTCATTTTTTTTAAAAAAGAATTATGAGACCTTGTCCAAACCTAAGACTTTCTACTCTGACTGCAACTAAGCACAAAACTATACAAAAAGTACAAATTACTTCCCCGAATGACTAAACTGAAACACTGACAGCAAACAGATTTCTGCTCAGCACGAGTTTTCTGAAACCAGTTCTGCATTTGTTTTTACTAGGAGGCCACTTAAATTTTACCCACTTGTTTAGCTGCAAGGATTGAAACAAAATGTTTGCTGGCAAAACAAACACTGGTTTTAAAATTCTCCACTTGGGCTGCTGGATAAAACACTTGTTTACTGAAACAAATGTTTTATTTGGAAAAGGCCTGCCAGTGTGGACATTTTCCAAGAAATACACCAGGATGTGCTAGGATGGTGATGTCACGCCCTTGATAGAAGTTGGCATTTTAGGGCAACTTCACAAAGTTTACTTTCAAAGAACAAAATAAGAAAACTTATCTGTTTAAAAAAAAAAAAAAGCAACCCCCAAGGCCTAAAATGCTCTTACTAGGTCATTAAATAGGCCTGTTCAATCCCTCCAAAAGCTAATCTCTTTATATAATCAAACAAGTCTTATATGTGACATCCTAATAATAATTATTATTACTATTTTAGAGCCAAACCTCTCTCTTTATATTTATTCTATGCCTTCTGGCTCTCCTATGTGACATGGCATGAAAAACCATTTCTATTACTATAACCCTGAAATGCCATTTTTCACCACAAAATAAGGCAAATCTAACTTGAAGCCCATCCAAGAAGATTTACTTGAGGAAACATCCTAACAGATATCCTCAGAACTCTGTGGTTAGTCTCATATGGAGGCTCCAGTAAACACATGACATTTGACCAAATCAGATTCACTTATGAATATTCATCAAGTTTCCTGCTAATGTTCGGCAAATAAATAAAATAGATCATTATTAATAGTCCATAATAACGGTTTCCAAACTTCTTAAAGTATATCTCCCATATTTAAAAAACATTTTGCATATATCCAAGCATATGCATATTTTAATTTATAAACTATATAATATTTATTAGACATTATAAAACATACAAAAATGGACAGTGCAAAGGACTTAATAAACATTTCTCTAAAAAAAAAAAGACATATAACTGACCAATAAGCACATGAAAAGATGCTCAACATCATTAGTCATTAGGGAAGTGAAAATCAAAGCCAGGAGATGCTACTTTATAGCCACAAGGATGACTATGATCAAAAACAGAAAATAACAAGAGCTGGCAAAGATGGGGAGAATCATAACCTTCGTACATTGTTAACAAGAATGTAAAATGGTACAGCTACTGTGGATAAGTGTGCCAGTTTCTCAAAATGTTAAACATGGAGTTAGCACATGACCCAGCAATTCTATTCCTAGGTATATACCCACAAGAACTGGAAACAGAGATTTGAACTGATAAGCTGTACAGGCATGTTCACAGAAGCATTATTCAAAATAGCCAAAGTATGAAAACCACCCGAATGTCCATCAAGAGATGAATGGATAAACGAAATGTGGTTACATAGACAATGAAATGTTATTCACCCATAAAAATAAATGAAGTACTGATACATGCTACAACATGGATAAACTTTGAAAACATTATGCTGAGTGAAACAAGCCATACCCAAAAGGACATATGCTATATGACTCCACTTATAGGAAATATCTAGAATGGGCATAAAAGACAGAAAGTAGTTTAGAGTGTAAAAGTGGACATGGGGAGTTACTGCTTAATGGTTGAGGCTTCTGTTTGGAGTGATACAAATTTTGGAAATAAGAAAGTGGTGACACTTGTACAACATACTGAATGTAATTAATGCCACTGAATTGTACTCTTAAATATGATTACAATAGCAAGTTTTATATTATATCTATTTTGCCACAATTTTAACAAAGGAAAAAAATGGACAAGCTGAAAATACAATAGCGGTTCAAAGATTTTTCTATCACATTCTAGTGAGTCACCCTGCATTCTACAGGACTGGGCAGGAAGTGTGGGGAGCACTCTCAAAGTCAAACCAAGAATTAGTGAATTGGATATGGGGTAGAGGGAATACTGGGGAAATAACAGGGTCTGAGTTTTGGTAATGCCTACAATCAAAAATAATTTTATTTTTATTTTTAATTCCAAAGGAAAGAGGACCCCTTTCTGTAACGTTTCCATCCAGCTAAATCCAGACCATCTGTGAGTTCTCCCCATACCTCACACCACAGACCTGGAGATCTGAATCACTGCAAAAATACCAGGAAAAGCCTCTTCATGTCTACTACAGTGTTCAAGCACCGCCTTATAAAACAGACTGTGTGCTTTTTCAATTGTGTTGTGGTCTCGGGTAAGACCCAACTCCAACTTAAAATACTCCTTTTAAAAGCTGTTTTCAAAGTCGTCTTCATCACTTTTCCCCCCTCAGGCTCAAAAGCATCAATCATGGGGAAAGGTGACAGGAAATAATAAAAAGATTAACAGCTCAACATCAAGAAGCACCTATAGTGCCTATGCTGAAAGTGTCGAATGTGAGGCTGGCCGAGGACCAAGGTAATCAAAAGCTAAATACACATGAGTCTGAGGGCTAGGCTGACATTTCAGGAGGCAGAAGGCCCTGTTACACACAGAAATGACAAAGCAAAGGGGCATGGTTGTAGAACAATACATTTCTGTACTAACACACAGCATAGAAATGTCCTACGTTTACCACAGTTTCACCGTGAAACAAGCTCATTATAGACTGCGGGATGGTTTGACTTTAAAAGCTGAAATACCTTTATATAGCAAACTGTAAACACTTGGCTTTAAAAGAAAAGTCAAAATTGAGACTCCCAAGACCATGTAAACTTGCATTTTGTATAGGTTTGTGATGCAGCAATATGAATTAACTGCTGCTTTCCTTTTGGAAAATCCGTTGAAGCTCATGATTACATTGCATAGGGAAGGACAAATATCTTCTAAAACTGCAATATGAAATAGTTAATTCGCACCCTTCAAATCCATTAAGCGACTGACTCCCAAAATAATCCTTTAGAGAAGGCTCTCATTTGAAATATTGTATTTCTATACTATTAAAGTACAAAGTATTCAAAAAGCTATATAAAGTCTGCTTCTGAACAGAATCGGTAAATTATATAAATTATATTGCATGTGGGTGTGTGATTATATTGGATTGTGATTATGTAGGTATTCATACAAAAGAAACTATCTTCCAGTTCTTGATGAAACTCTAAACTGCCCATGCCTCGTATTGCTACCGTTACTTCCATTGGTAATTAAGTCTTACCACAAAAATTCTGGCTTTTAAAAGATGAATCCTCCAAGCACAGAGAAATATATATCACGAATATTGTTTCAGAAACTCATTCAGTTTTAGTTCCAACACTGATATTGTTTCAAAACTCTTTTCTCAAAGGCCTCTAGCATGGTATATTAAAAAAAAAAAAAAGTTGCCAAACTGGTTTTAACACATCTTCTCAGGACTGATAAGTAAAAGTTTACTAAAGCAGTCTTAGAGAAGGTAAACTCTGGAGAAGGATTCTGTAAGTTTTCTCAAGTTCGGCAGGACTTTTTAAATGGAGGGCTGTTAAATAAATCTCCAAAGCCAAGAGAGATAAATGAAGGCATACCTCCTTTGGTAAAACACGAACTCACAACTTCTTTGGAGCTGCAGTTAACATCCTGTTGGACTAACTAACTTCAAACCTGTTTTGTGGGTATTATGAATGACTGAGTGCAAACAGTAAGGGGTTGTGAGAATAAATTTTTTAATATTAAAAAAAAAAGTGAGCTCTTAATAGAACTCCAACGAAAGCAATGATGTTTCTAATCTTCCTTGTGAATCTAAACCATTTAACCTTAAAAACTGTTTCCTTTAGTGATGTGATCACCTACATGATAATGAATTCAGAGGATCTTGCTCATTTAGGATTTTTTTGGTTGATACCCATATTTTCATAAATAAGATGTATTTCACTAGAAAAAGTAAGATAACAGCAGCAAATATTACCTACCAAATATTACCTCAGTGTGTGTCAAGAAAATATTTTCACAGAATATACAATAACAAACTCTGGAACTCTAGGAAATTGTGTAAATTAAATTCTGTAAATTCACATTTGACAGAATCTTCTTTTATTCTTCACAGCTTCAAGAAAATTTTTTTAGAAATCTGTGTGGAGATACTAGCACTATTTCTGGCTTCTTAAAGAAATCTCAAGGACAAAATTGCCTATTTCCTCTGTACTGACTAACTTTACAATTAGCTGCTGTGAAAGGACATACTTGGGTAAGCCCATCCTACAAAGAGCCATCCATCTCTGCCTCCTCTTAGGAGAGAATATGAATGCTTTAAGTGTTTGCACTTAAGACCATTCGCTCTCATTCATAGTTTTTTGTGTCACCTGTGTTCATTTTCTGACATTTTTAGAATATTCCCTTATATTCTAAATAAATTTAAAAACCTGGATTCTACTGCATAACAAAGTGAACGTACTTAACAGTACTGTACTGCACACTTAAAAATGGTGAAGATGGTAACTTTTATGTGATATGTATTTTACCACAATTAAGAAAAAAACCCTAGATTCTATCATCTTCTACTGTTCTTCGGGGAAGAGGGGGCAGGTGGGGAGCTCAACAACAAAATAACCCATCCTCAGCTTCAACAGTTAGAAACTTAGAAAAATGGTTTAAATTCTGTATGTGGGGGGAGGGGAAGATGCTGCTGCCCCTACAACCTCTGCCATCAATTTTAATCATTGGTTTCTGCCTGCATGTCCACCAGACATGTAAAAAGTATGGACATATGAATTCGTCTCATTATAGCTTACAAACAAGAAAGGAAAAGGAAGGGCAAATGATCATTTGTAGCCAGGTAATTAGCATCTGGCTAACTGAAAGTTGGCTGTGACAAAATGATTGCTGCTGCTTAATAGGACAGACTTTTGTTTTTTTTGATAGTAAAGAAATAAAGTTACATAGCTAAAAAGGTATTCCTTGAAAGAAGTGTGAATAGTTGTCTCCTTTCAGAAATCCAACCCCACATTTCTGACTACTCGTTTCTCTCTAAACTAGAAGACCTGTGGTGTTTAGAGCTGACAGTTTGCCTTCCCTTACCTCTGACTACCCAGCTTCCCTGGAGAGGGTCAGCCAATCTCCTCCGGAGAATATTGTCAAATACCACACCTTGGATCTGTGTAGCCAAAGGTACAGGAAGTGGTCTGCCGAGGGCCCGGATTATTGCTTCATACTCAACATGCTTCGATGGACAAAGTGTGAGTCACTAGGCACACATATGGCACCTCAACCCCAATCCTTCCTACCTAGCAGGGCAGAAGACTTTTGATACATCCATCCAGGCTTCCAAACCAGTCCTAAATTTGGAAAGCAGAAGGTCATGTGGATATAAACAACTTCAAGCAAGTAATGCCAATCAATGACTGTCCATCAAATACAAAAGCAAAAGAACAGGTTGAAACCAACACATAAAAAGTAAGAACTCTTGCTCTCCCCAGGGGAGACAGGGGACACAGGGGAAGGTTTCTGACTGTCGAACAATTCCCAAAAGGAATCCACATCAGAGTGATCTGTAATGCTTATTAGAAATACAGACTGCCAGCCCAGGAGATCGTGATTCAGTGCCTATGGGATGGGACCCTTTAATCTAATGAGCCAGGTAAGTCAGCTACTGATTTAAAGCACTTGGGTTAAACAGTGCTGATTCAGTAGATCATCTCTAACTAAAGCCCCAGGAATAATCACCTTGTTGTACTTTATGAGGAAGGAGGAGAATTTTGAAAAATTATATATATGTAAATTTTTTCTAATGTTCCATAGTTTTTTACCACCAAGTTCAAATTTAGGAGTTCATTTCACAGCTCTAAGCAACAATCACCTACTTTTATGAAGATGACTCACATCTCTACTTTCAGCCAAGATCTATCCATCTTTCCTAAACCCAGCTGCCAATCATGGCTTCAGATTCCATTTCTCAAAATTAACCCTTTAGTTTAACTTGAACACTGGCTTCCTATTCCAAATTCTGTTGGTAGTGCCACCTCTCTAAAGGTATCTAGATTTAAATTCTCAGTCACCTTAGACACTTCAAGTCCATTGCCCTTCACATCCAAACATTATAAAACATTGTCAATTTTCTTTTTATAACAACTCACAATGCATTGCCTTCCAACCAATTCCCATTGATACTCCCTCTTCCAGGTCCCCATGGATCCTTGCAATAGTCACTTGTGGTCCCTAAACTCTCACTCTAACCTAACTCATAAGATTAACTTTCTCCAAATCTAACACTGTGCACATCTCTTGCTCAAAATCCTGTCACAATTCCTCATCACCTTCATAGCCAAAACTATAGGAAGTGGTCTGCCCCCTAATACCAAACTTGGCCAGGCATTTATGGTCCTTCAGTAGCCTGTCCCTGACCTATCATTCAAATGACATAACTTCATACTTGATTCATCTCCTTAAGCGAAGCTGACCTATGCAAATTCCCCAAACATGCCTTGCAACTTCTTAACTCTTAGCTTATCTCACTTCTACCACTTCTCTCTCTAGCTATAAAAATTGGGTACATCCTTTAAGACCTAAGTTCAAGTTCTATATCACCTCCCTCTGGAGCACTTCCTGATGGCTGCCACCTGACAGCTACCCTCCCAGAACACAAAGAGCACCCTGCAACATCTGAGCCTTTCTTAAGGGTGTGCCCTCTCTTACCTTCTCTTTCACCCCTGCTCTCTAGCCTCCCCGCCACAACTCCCTCAGGGAAGTTCCCCGGGCACTTTATTACTGACCTCCTATTGACAGTCAGCTATACAATGGCTGCCTGGCAACATTTCCCTAAAATAAGCAAACCTTTATTCTTACACATAAGCAATCCAGGTTCACTGTTACCATCTTAGAAAATAAATAGAAGAAAAAAATTTTAATCTCTCATTATTCCATTTTTCCACTCTATAACTCTATGAATCCGTTATCTCCTCTTATGCATATGTACACATTTTTTTACTGTGTTTTTTTTTAAACATAACTTTTGAACAGTTAAACTTCTTATATTTGTCATCTAGTTATGGTCCCCAACTAAACCCATATTAAACTCTTTTAGGAACACGAATACACTTCTCTGTATTCTCCACAGTGCTTAAGACAGTTCCATACACAAAGCAGGTAGCTAAGATAAAGCATATGCTCATTCAAAAAAAATTTGGGGGGTGGCAGTGAGTAAATGGTTACATGAATGGCAGTGAGTAAATGCAATATCTAAAATAGTCTACGTTAAAACCTGCTACACATAGATGATTTCTTGAAGTGTCCAAAACTTTACGTAACAAGTGTTTTAAATATAAGAGAACACCTCACAATATTAAGGACCCTATACTTTCTTAACAGATATTCATTCCTTAATTTCTTTATAAATCTTATTTATAACTAAAATGAAGATCAATCTACACACAAATGTTTCATGAAGTCAGAGGAAATTTGGGGATGGGAAGAAGGGATGGGAAGAAAAAGAAAGTTTGCCACTTCATTTTTTAACTTAAAAAATGAATTTTCAATTCATTTCTATACTAACAATTCTGGTTTGAACCAAGATTTTAAAGTCTAATTATCTCACCAAGAAGGAAATCATGCTCCTTAACAGAATGACAAAATCTAAGATCACGAACATGTTCATTTTTTTCAGTTTCCAGAAAATTTATGTATAACTCTGCCATTTTCACTCGGAATGCAAAACTATTCAACATAGGGAATGTGTCAGCTTCCAACTATAGTTGGTCTACAGTTTAGGCAAACACCATAAGTGAAAATAAAGACTTTTGCCAGTTGAACTGAAGATCCTCTACCTAGAGATTAATGTAAAAAGTCCAGTCTACCACCCTAAAGAAGACCAACTATTATTATTATTATTCTCATTTTGCTAATAAGACAATTCAGGGAAGTTTTTTAAAAAGTAAACTAAGGATGGTTAGATCTCCAAAAGTTTTCAAAACAAAATGACCTTTTATATATTTAGAATGTGATTCAATTTATAAAAATTCAACTTAACAGTTTTTGCTTTCTTTGAAAACATACCCTAATCCAAAACACATCTCAATTTAGATTTCTGTAGGGTTGCCTTGGAAACAGAAATTTACAATAATTCCTAAGTCACCTTTTCAGATAACTTTTAAGATCTCTTTAGAGTATAACACACCCTTTTTGCCTCTGAATAAAACTCCAGCAACTACACATTTCTTCTGAGTTTTCAGCGACATGACTCTTTGGGCTTTGCCTCTGCAGCCCTGTCCAGCACTTTGTGACTATAGTCCATGGAAAGAAAAATGGAACAAAACTCAGGAAAGGTGCTCATGAAGAATCTGGGCTGCAAACTAAACACGACTAAGCTTTCTCTTTGCAGTCTTATCTTTTATTATTTCTTCCTTGACTCTGTGTCACCAGTATTCAAACCCAAAGGCCACTACTTTTAAATCTGGATGCCTCCCACTTCTAATATTTGGGTGTGAGGTGCCACTGTGCTCAGGAGGGAACTAACTGGGCTGCTCTCACTTCTTCTGCTTTGAGGGCTCGATTTTTTGTTTTGTTTTTTTTTTTTGTTTTTTCCCTTCTCCTTTTAATAAAACCCTTTTCATGTTTGTTTCTCAGGCATTCCCCAAATACAAAACTGTCACTGTCTCCTGCTCCTTCCAACTCTAGGATACCAACTTCAAACCTTTGTATCAACTAAGTCAGTGTTTGTTAAGAACTTTGGTAAATTTATGGCAGCCTGAGCCTGCATTTGGGAGACTCAAACTCTAACGCAAAAACGTTTAATTGTTCTCTGGAACAGTAAAAAACAAACACGAAACAGGGCAAAAAGCCACCTCCTCGCCAGCCTTCCTTTCACGTTTTGGTTCAGAAATAAGAAAAATTAATCCACCCCCCAGTGCAACTGCAGCCTCCTTTCGGTCAGGCTCACCTAGAACATTCACTGCATCATTGCATCCAAGCCAAACTCGGTTACTGAGGCAACTAAGTTTTTCTTCCCAAAGGGTCACAAGGAAACACATCCCTCGGGATCCCCTGGTAACCATCCACCGATAATGCTGGGGAACCACAACAGAAAAGACTCACTTTCCAAGGCTGGCGCTGGCCGCCTCTGCTCGCAACCGGGGGGAGGGGGGGTTCGTGGGGAGGGGGTTGCGCAGAGTCCAGTTACATTCCTGACCCACTTTCGCATCCCCTCCCTCCCCCTCCTCTTTCTCCTCCACCCCGGCAGGCTGCGAGGGCACCCGCGCTCTGAAGAGCCGGCCGCCAGCACTCCCCAGGCCACCGCGGGCGGGGTGCACCAGCAGTCAGGCTCTGCGGGGGACTGGGAAGGAGCCGGCCCCGCCACTATCCCCGGCTTCCCTTGCGCGGCCCCTCCCTGGTCACATGGGCTCGCGAGCACCTGTTGGCGACCTCAGCCCCCAGCGGAGCCCCTCCCGCCACCCCCGGCGAAGCCCCCTGCCGGAGGGGATGGGAACTCTGCCCCATTCCCATTCTGCACACTCCGCTTTGCTCCAGGAGGGCACGGAGGCCGGCGGGCGAAACCTGCCCAGCCCTTCAGCTTTACAAAGTGCAAAAGCGCCACGGCCGCGCAGCGACTGGGTGGAAGGGATCGTCCCCCTTCAATACCACCCCCTTCCCGGCGGAGTGGGGAGGTGGGGTGCGCCCGCCCCCAGCCCGCCTACTCTGGTAACCTGGGCTCCTCGCGGGCGCCGAGAGGGATGCTGCCGAGACTAGGCGGGGGCCGCAGGGGCCAGGGCAGGTAGCGGGTGGTGACGGGTGGGTGTGTGTTCCGAGCCGCTGAGTCCAGGAAGGGGGCGGGAAGCTGCCTTCTCAGCTGCAACTTCTGAGCGTGCAGAGCAACTCAGCAACTTTGCCTGCGCCGCGCCCCTCCCCCGCGCCGCTGGGCTGGGGGCTGCGCTGAGCCCGGGGGCCCAGGCGCCGAGCCCGGCGGGGGACAGACCGAGGTGCGGGCGAGTGGGAGGGAGCTGGGCTGGGGCTGCAGGAGTGGCACAGCTGCGAGCGGAGGGGGGAAACTGGGGGTGCGCCTCCAATGCCCCAAACTTGGAAACGACGCGCGGCTCCTGCCTCGGGTCCCAGTGCAGCGCACGCCCCCCGCAGCCCCCACCGGCTGGGCTGGGCGCGAGGAAGGGGGCGGAGGATGGCGGCGGAACTATGGAAACTGTGCTGGGTGGTTAAATAAGGAGAGGGCCGCGCGCCGCCGTCCCCCGGCTGCCAGCATCTCGGCGGCGGATGCAGCGCCCTGGGAAGCGCGGCCAACTTCTCACAAGTTTTTCCTCCCGCCCTGCAGCTCCCTCGGGGCCGGGGAAGGTGGGCGCCGCCTGGAGAGGCAGGCCCCGGCCCGGGAGAAAGCGGGCAGGGGAGATCGAACCCGGGGCGGAGGAGAGGGCTGCCAGGTGCGGATCAAAGGCGAGTGTGACGGTGACATGGGCCTCCCGGGGTCATCGGCTGTTTGTCCCGGGCCCGAAGAACGGCGCGAGGCCCTGGCCGGAGAAGTTAGAGGAACCACCCTCGTCCAGAAAGATGGGTTCACCCAGTTCAGACTTTCAGAAGCGTCAGAGAGGCTAAACTTGGGCGTGCGGAGGAAGATGGGGACCTGGGTTAGCTTAGGGTGGTACACACTGTCCCCAAAATCATGCCCACACCCCTCAGGCGTCCGATTGGCAAGATGGAGAGGGATGTCAGTGGGTCGACTGGGGTCAGACAGAGCACTCAAGCATAGGGAGCCTGAAGACCCCAGCCATCCAAGGTACCCTTTCCCTTTAAACAGATTTACTAATCCTCCAAACTCCTCCCCACCCCCCAACACTCACACACTTCATTTGACTCGCTGTAGAGTTACTGATGCTTTACGCCCATGCCTATTGCCTATAAAGTGCTGGAGATGTTAATGGGATGTTATGAAGTTGAGTCACTTCAGGGTGTGGGGCTTTTCAAAGGCAAAAGGGTTACTTCAAATGAAAGTAAACTACCTGCGTGGAGAAGCCTGTCAAACGGCTGAATAATTTAATTACATGCCATCTTAATTTAAAGAGAGTTACATGCTCGTTGAGGACAGCTGGACAGTTACATGCTGGTGTGGACCTGGAAATTTTTAACTGAGCAAGGTCTATTTCACACCAAAAATGGGTGACTAGTATTTTTCTTTTTTTTAACTTCAAAACTTGGTTCTTTCACTTATTAATAGGAAAAACTAACTTGTTCTCTATATCTCTGAAATAATTGTGAACACTAGATTCTCGGTATGTCCATGGATGATGTTTGAAAGAAAAAAAAAGGGGGGGCGTTTCTGGTCATATACCACATTTCATTGATTCCAAGATGCACGTATTTTTGAATTTTATCATCTCTGGTGTCATATTTGATGGTATCTTAGCATTCATTGAGTCCTAGTTTAATTGGCAATGTTTTTTTCTTAGTGGCACATGAAATAAGTTTGAGAAATGCTGAGTTACATTTATTTGTTATACAACAAAAAAAATACAGCTTTAATATATAGCTTTATAGCAAGGCCTTTCAGAATCTTGTACTAAGGTGTTTTTGAATCACCAAGAAGTTATAATATGTAAACTTTCCTGAATATATTTGTCTAGTCAATGGATTTTGGAGCATTATTGCTTAGGACTAGTATTACTTTCAGGAAATGCCGCTCTCGGGGTTGTACCAGATTTGAACACAGTTAAGGGAAATATTCACCTTTTGAAATGATACTCGAGTGTAATTATGAATCTTTAAATGATAAACTAAATTTAGTGTCATTATAAAAAAAGATCGATTGAGGAAATATTCAAAGGCAGAACTGTCCATATTCAACTATAGTAGAAACTAAATCAGGGTCATCTTTAGGGAACTAGTTTCAATGAATGTTTCAGTCATCAGAAAATTCATAGCTGATATATACAGTTGCTGTTATACTACCTCTTGCATTATTTTGATTTGTAGAAGTTAATAAAAATGCCTTATTTAAATTAGGCTGGCACTAAGCTATTAACCAATTACTCCAAAAACTTCCCCCAAAAGATGATTATGAAAAAATTAAAAATGGTGACTGCATGGAAGTGTACTTTTAATTAAAAAAAAGATGTATAGTAAAAAATTCCAAAGAGAGATAAAATTTAGCATAGGAAAGATAAAAATGCCTATCATTCATCTCTTACCAAAGGTTAAAGGCAAGGTCAGATTTTTATGAGTGAATGAAATATTTTACTTGCAATGTTTCAAATACAAATAACGTTTAATGTTTTTAATACATAATATAAAAGGTGCACTCTCATATATTAGCTCATTTCACTATATGATAATCCTGTAAGGTAGATGGAGCAGTTATTCTTATCCTCAGATTGCATATCCATCCATATGTTTATAAGCATTTACCTGGTACCTACCAGGTCTTTGATGATAGAAAGATGGGTATGAGAGAATACCACTGCAGAAGTTAAAGCTGGTAGGAGAGATGGATAAATAAGATAAATAATTGTAATAAAGTATGACATTCAGGCTTAAAAAGGTTATTGACTTATCCGAGAAAACTGGAATCAGGATTTAATCGATCTTATGATTTCAGATACCCTGCTCTCTTCTACAATATACATGCTCTCATCTTTGCAAATAACATCATGTAGATACAGTATTTGAAATTAATTAAACAAAAAATCAAACATGTTGAATGTTAAGAGCCAGAAAGAAATTTTAGAGATTACATAGGCTAAGCCACTCATTTTACAAGTCTGGAAATTGAGACACAGAAAAGAAGATGGATTTGCTCAAGGTCACACAGTTATATAATGACTGAATTGAGATTAGAATCAAGGTTTCTCGATTCCCAGCTCTTTGCACCATAAGGTGCTACTTTACAGTAAGAGATAGTGAGAATAGCCTTAGTAGAGTCAGTTTCTCCTGTTGCACAGTGTATGGGCCCATCTCAGTAAAGCCTAGAGTGATTGTTAAATCTGTGATAAATTGCCCCATGACTAAGCTCTTATTTAAAGAAATATTTCTAAGAGGAACTGCAAGGGGATTTCAGCTATGTGGTTTCCTTAAAAACAGCCACTATCCTTAAAAGTTGAAGATCTATTTGATAAAAAATAAATATGGGACATTTGGGGAAATTTGAACACTGACTGACTACATATTAGAGAACATTAAGGAATTATTTTTACTGTTTTAAATGTGAGTGGGTTTGTGCTTATGCTATTTTGAAAAAAATTCTCATGTCATAGACATATAGTGAGAGATTTGCACTGAATTTGTGTGATGTCTGGTATTGAAATAATTCGGGTTTTTTGATAGGGGGAGGGGAGGAAACGAAGACTATAAGTGAAATACAATGCCATATGCTGAAACTAGGATGTATGTGTGTGAGAGCTCATTATACTATTACCTCTACCTGTATCTTCAGAATTTTCCAAAATAAGACTTCTTTGGTAATATGTATATCTATATATATATTATTATTATTTTTTAATGTATCACTCTCACTCCCACTCCAGGAAAAAAGCTCTTCATAATGTTGAAATACTTTCTTGTTGGAAGTTTCAGAAAGTTATGTTTCCTAACAATTGAGTCAAGGTTAGAGAGAGGCATGATTAGTCATTTTAATTGCTGACATTTGCATAGGCTAGCATCTTATAATTTACAAACTCTATTCACATCAACACAGACCTTTCCTCATGCTCCTGATTTGTCTGAAGTTGAAAGCAAAAGATCTCAATCGTATCTGTACAGAACAATGCCCGAAGCCCTGTCTGAAAATTAAACTTTCTTAGCACTTTTAAATGGTAGTAAAAATCTGAAGGATTTCCGGGAATACTGAAGCCAGGTACATGCTGAGCTACTTCTGCCTTGCAAGAAGATATTTTCCCCTTCATTTTAGGTACACAAGAAGGCATGTGCTAGGATTTATTTCAGCCAGGTAACGTTCTTCCTATTAAATATTAAGCCAATTCTAAAGCCACATCATCATGGAATCTATAGTATTATTAAGGGCCTTTTTGCGGCTAAGAAGAGTTGGTGCGTTACTGTTTTTATTATAAGATTTATAGAGCTAGTTTATAATACTGTATTCTTAATTGTATGGATAATATATTTAAAACACATGTGGTAGCTACAGTTCTGGTTCTATTTTGAGTTACTTTGGGGTTTTTCCCCCCTTTCTATTCATATAAGGTATATCTGCATCTGGAAACTATCAAAATATCACAAAGACAACACAACGAATGTGGTTAATTAAAGGGATAGACACCACGGAGGTTATAAGCAAGATCATTATCATTCAATAAATATTTTATTGGCAATACTTCTTGTTTTGTAGAGACCAGGAAAACTGTAACATGGGTGGGATTTGGAAGCACATAGAAATGGAACTAATTTCAAGATGAGACTAACTGCATGTGCTCAGATGTTTAGGGGAAAGTAGTTTTATCTCTTCTTGCTTAAGTTACAGGAAACACTTTAAGGATGTGTTGAGCATCCCTTCCTGTTTTCACATCATGTTTCAGCTCTAAGTCAGTGCTTCCCAATTGGTGGCCGAATACCCCCTCAGGAACACTGAGTAATTGCAAGGAATCGGAGATGCTTTATGTGTATCAAATACTTTCTATAGGCTGAATAATAAAATGACTGGCATAGAAATGTACTCTGTCCAATTATATGTATTTGTCATTAATTAATAAACTACAAATTAATTTAAAAGTTTTCCTATTAACCAATGTCACCTTAATATAAATAAATATTTTCTAAATTTATGCTATCATTTTGTTCTCATGTATCTTTTAAATCAATGAATATTAAACGTACAACTACAGTTAAGCCTGAAAACAGTTCAAAACCCTGGATTTGAACTGTATAAGTCACCTTATACATGGATTTTTTTTTTCAATAAATATGTACAGTACTGTAAATACATTTTCTATTGTAATTTTCTTAACATTTTCATTTCTCTAGCTTACTTTTTTGTAAAAATACAGAAGATAATACATACACGAAAATGTGTTAATCAACTGTTGTTATCGGTAAGGCTTCTGGTCAACAGTAGGCTATTAGTAGTTAAGTTTGGGGAAGTAAAAAGTTAAATGTAGATTTTTGACTGTGCAGGGGTTTGGCACCCTTAACCTCAGTGTTGTCCAAGGGTCACCTGCACTATCTTACACATGGCGGGGGCAAAAGAGAAGAGCCAGCTTGTGCTAGGGCATGTGCTAGGATTTATCAATTTGGTCAAGCAAATTCTTCATCAATTTGGTCAAGCAAATTCTCTTTCTCTCTAGCCTTATTCTAAATAACACATACGATATTTTTGTTTGTTTGTTTAATTACATAGCACATGAGATAAAATGGTGCTAGGGTTAATCCAATGCACTCATCCCATTCATTTTTTGTCATCTGGTTATCAGAACTGGAAGTTCTAGGCATACCTTCTTTGCCACTTTTTTTATACTTAGTTTTACACTCATTTTAGTGTCCAAAGCCAAGAAAAGTCTTCGCAATTTATGCATACTATCAGACTTGAAATACTCAGGATATAGATCTTTGCAAGAACTTACAGTAATGGATACCTAAAATTAGGTGATACTTGTCAGAAATGCAAATGATGTTCAGACTTTTAACAGAGTAAATTTGTATTCTCTAAATTTCTCTACTTGCTCTTACACTCTCCCTTCAGCGAGGTATCTTTTTTGTTTTTGTTGTTTTAGGAGACGTTAGTCTTGGATTATTACAACAAGCAAGCAAGCAGATGGCATTATTGCTGAGCGGGTCCAGCATGAGCTCCCAAATCATAATTGGAGGGAGGATTAGTTGGGAGAATCTTGTTTATTAACAAATCCTCTTCATTTCATTTATTTTCCAATAATTATTTGCCACATGAAACCCTTACTCTGCACCTGGCGTGTTATGCTAATCTTCATGACACCCCTACAAGGTGAATACTATTATTCTTCCATTTTACCAGTGAAGAATTTTACACTTAAAGAGGTTAAGTAATTTATCTAAAGTCATGCAGCCAGTAAATGACAGAGTAAGATTTGAACCTTGGTCTATGACTCCAAACACTTAATCAGCACAGACTACTCACTCCTTCTCAGAGAGGAGTTTAAACTCTTGTGGGGCCTCCTCTCCAGCTCTTAGGTTTAATGCCTTAAGCACCTGCCTATTCTTATCTTTAGAAAGGCAAGAATTGCTATAAACTAAGCTAAAATAATGACAGCTGTTTCCTCAGACCATCCATCATTAGTCACTTCTTCCTTGATCACTTCCCAGCAAATAGTAGGTTAGTAAGTGGCTTAACTGTTACCAAGATCATCCACACTGTCTATGTACAGATGGCACTGGGCTAGTTATGACTTAACCTAATTACACTGGCCTTTCTAACATTTCACTTCTAGAGATAGTCATCAAAAAAGGGGAGATTTTGTAAGACCTATTTAGGTCTTACTACCTTAAAGAAGAGGGAAATTATTTTTGAGGCAAATAAGTCCAAGCCTTCCCATAGAAAGGGAGATTATTATTGTCTAAGTAGAAGTTAATTAAGAGGATATTGCACAGAATAGCTATTAAGTCGATAATGACATGTGAAAGCTGAAAGATCCCACTATGTGGTGGCTCAAAAAATGGGACATCTTCTTGATACGACTTCCCCCCTTCCCTCTCAAGGCTTTGGCATGGAACTCACTCTTACCTCCTAAATTCATTTCAGGACTCTAAGCCATTTTGTCATTATCAGCTGGGGACTTTATCTGGTCACTTTCCTTAGTGTACCTCTCATTTTGAGATGGATGGAGATGAAGTCTTTCTAACCACTCCTACTTTAAATCCAATATGACTGTCTGCCAGAAATAAACTTTCCTCTCTTTTATTAGGAAGACCAAAACCAAATGCAAGCAGTAGCACAGGCAGACATCTTATAATATCTTCTATGCATCGCATAAATCATCATTACTCCCTTGGTACAGAAGTAGAAGGAAACGTCTTTTATTTGGGAGTTGGAAAGAAGGGAAGTGTTTCAGCCAGGCCAGAAACAGTGGTTTCTGGGTCCTAGGAAGCAGTGACACAGCACTTGCAAGAGCATGTGCCAAGTGTCAGGTAGCAAGCACTGCTGCTGGACCCTGGGCTGCTGGTGTTGGTGGGCGGAGTGGGGGGAGTAGGGTGGAGGAGTTGGGGGGGAAGCCTGTAGAGGGACAGGACAGTGGGAATACCAGACACTGCCTCTTAAACCAGCTAACACTCCTCAGTGAGACTGAGAAGCTGCATGCTTTGTGGAAATAGCCAAAAATATAGCATGAGGTTAAGTCCTGAATACTGGCTGCCTGCCAGTGGCAAGGAGAGAATCCAGGGTCTCGTATATATAAGACCAGACAACAGCCTTTGCAGCCCGGGGCCTGACATGCCCGCCTGCCCAGGATTCTGGCTTAGCCCTGCCTTGTAGAAAGAGCTCAACTTTTTAATACTGTTTGTCTTCTTGCCTGAATAACCAAGAAATAAAAAGGTGTGTCTGTTTTTTTTTCCCCCTAGTTGGTCGATTTGGGTTACAGTTGCAGTTTGCACTGTGCCTCTAAATTTTATGTGGAAGAAAAAGCAATATTTCAAACCACAAGTTCAGCTGCCAAGAGACGGTTTGCTCTGGCTGTTGTTCTTGACCAGATGAGGCAGGTTAAACCCTTGTCAGCCATCCGTTGATTTGTTAACACTACCCATGTCCCAGGTAGCAGCCTCAGATAGGTCCCAAAATAGACCAGGCACACATGGCTGATAAGATGCCAGTGGGCAGAAGGTAATGTTACACCATCTATGACATAACTTCTAGAATAATCGCTGCTGCCCTTTGCTCCAGAATCTAGTTTCAGTGCATTAAAAAGTGAAAAAGTCTTCAAGTAGTTGAGGGTTTAGTGTGTATCTACTCTCCTTGAAATTGATTAAAACTCCATGCAGCTTTGGAAGCTTATAATAGACAGCTCACAGCCTTTTCTTTCTTTTCCTTTTTTGCTTTAGAGGGACAGATCGCCAAATAAACTTTCTGGTGGCCTTTAAGAAGGACAAAATTCTTTGTGAAGCACGTGCCAGCGCTTTACGATGCACAGCACACGTATCAATTGAAAGCTTTTGGCACACACTGGGGCACAACTGAGTTCTGGAGCTCTAAGGCCAAAGAGTGCTGCTAATTTATGCAGCTGCTGCTTTAAAATGTGAACAGGGAGGACACTCATTTAAGCAGCAGGAAGTCAGGGCATTCGGGTAAACTGATTTTTTAGGCTGAGTAATGCAGGTAAAAGAAAGGGAAAGCCCCACCTCAGAAGAAATGTCAGTATCTGCTGACCTGTGTGTCTGATGTCAGGTATCTTGCCCCTCCCCAGAATGACCTGAATCTAAAGGCCTTCTCTCCTGGGAAACTGCCTCTCCAAAGGGAATGTACTCTAATATTTATAGGAGAAACCAGGAAGTGAGCAGTCACAGGCCCTGCTTCCTGGTCAGGCTGCTGACTCACACTGTGATCCTTTAGGCGATTTCCTTCATTTCTCTGTACCTCAGTTTCTAAATTAAATGAAGGATGAAAATGGAATTCCCCTAGAGGCATTGGGAACACCTAATTAATGTTTATGTTTCTTTGAGATAACTGGGATTAAGAGGTCTCATTACTGCAAAGCATCATTACATGGAAGATTACATCTTTATTGTCAACTCCAGGCATACATTGAATAAATAGCTTCAGTCTTTGGGACTATCCACTCATGACATCCCCTTCCCCTCTACTTTTATTCTTTTCCATGTCGATTTCAAGTTACATCATTTACATGAAGTTTTATTTCTAAAAAGGAGAATTTAATTTCTCTTTGCTCACTCTAGATCCTTTTAGCCCATAAGTTTCTGCCACAAGGCTGCCTAGATATGAGAGAGAGAGAGAGAGACAGACAGACAGACGGACAGACAGACAAGTTTCTGAGGGAAGGGATGGGATGCTGCTAACTGCAGTCCTTTCGGACACAACTCACCACATTCTTTAAGGAATTTCGGCTGTCCCTTTGTACTTGATTTTCTTTTTCCTTTTCAAAGTGTTAACTTCATTGTTTGCCTAGGGTGAATACATCACTTCCTCTTGGGGAGAGGGGCCTGCGTTTTGTCTCCTGCTGGGTCTGAAACGTCATGTAATTTGTTGGGTTTTGCTGGATTATGTTGGGGGTTTGTTTGTTTTTCGGTGTTCCCAAATCATCACTGGTCACCAGAACCCTTGCCACTTTACCTCTTGATTAATGATGTGATAGAAATTGGCAGCCCTCAGCATATAACAAGAGATATGCGTTTATGCCTTTGTGTGTAACTGTTCTCTTGGTTCTGTTGCCTATAAAGGGAGTTTCCTTGCATGGGCAAACCCAACAAACCCACACTGCTGTTATCTTTTCTTCCTGCTGTATAGTCAGGCTGCTCTGATGCTTTGTTCATTATCTGAACTTCATTGAAGAGTGGATCTCCATGCCTCTCCTCCAGAATATGGTGCCAGCTTCAGATCTTTTCCTCTTCAGACTTAACAGCCCTTTCTTGGCTCCTCATAGATTACTTTTTCTCCCTCCTGCCCTTTCAATTCTCGGCCCTCCCTTCCACTCCGACCCATGGTCACTGCGTGCACCCAGGGCCTGGTGCCCCCCGGTATATGGTCCATGGCTCGAACCCAGCAACTTCTGCATGCAAAGCAGACGTGCTAACCACTACACTATGGAGCCACCCCTATAGATTACTTTTTCCATTCCTGGAAGCAGCATTTCTCTGCTCTCATTAGTGCATTTTGGTAGATACACTTGGAATTTATTAACTCATTCTACAAGCATTATTGACTTACTGCATGTGCCAGGCACACTAGACACTGGGTGTGTGATAGGAATTGCGAGGCTAAATTCCTGCTCTCTGAGAGCAGTGTTGTGGGCAGGGCAGGAGTGTGGAGGTGCAGGTGGTGATGGGGAGGGTTAGGAAAGACCCACAGACTCATAAATTACAGTGCAAAGACAAAGATTTCAGAAGGTGCCTGGGATCTAGGACCGATGATATTCATAATATTCACAGCATGAAATATTATTTATTACAACAACTATTTCCCTCAGCTATTACTATGTGCCAGGCACTATGCTAAGTAATCTTATTGAATCCTCACTCAGCCCTTTGTGCTGTTCTGTTTTCATCTTTATTTTCCTAATTAGGGAATAGAAACTTGGGAAGGCTAAGTAATGAATGTAGGGGCTAATTTCAAACTATGCTGTCCAGGGAAAGAAAAGCTGGCCAGGGCCCTTTTGGATGGGGTCCTACCTGTACCTGTGATAGCACTAGAAATTAAGTCCTGTCCCCCATGTTTGCCTGAAAAGAAAGAATTTATTTTTTGTGTTCTAGGAGGATGTTGGGTGAAGTTGCTGTTCTCCGAAGCACATTGATGTCTTGGGAACTAAGCTCTCTAATATGTTCCTACCTCAGTGTTGTCTTAGTGAGCACTCTGATGAATTTAGGGAAAACTTTGGGCCATTCTGCCAATCCAATCTACTTAGAAAGGGATTTTTTGGAGAGATACCAGGGGCAGAGTAGCTTTCCCTTTATCTATTCATAAAGAAAAAAACTTTCTAATGTATTTAAGGCTATCAAAATTATCTTGGAGACCTCCGATGAACATCCCTGAAGCTGATGTGCTAATGTGCTATATTCAAGGGCCATATCATAGTTCTTACTATTTGACTTTTAGTGTAATTTGCTGCTAACTGCCATCTTTTGAATGAATCGTTCTTTTGATTTCCTAATTTTCTTCACATCTCTATGGAATTGCTTTATTTGCCTTTTCACTATTTGTGCTCTCCAAAGATACATTCTCTTGTTTTAGAGCACTCTCATTTTTGGAGATCACTCATTATCAAGGGGTCAATTTTCAGCTTGATGTGAAGGTCTCCCAAGTCTCTATCTCCAGACTGGTTCTTTCTTCTAAGGGGTGGAACATATTCCCAACTAGCTATTGTGGCTCACAGTCACCTCAGATTCAAAAGGTCTAAAACCGAACTTGTCCTCTTTACAACAAACCCTCTTCACACATTCACTCTGTGAAAGGTTCCACTTGCCCAAGCCAGGGGCCTGGACAGTATCCTTCATTCTTCCCTTTCCCTCCCCTTACAACAGCTATTCCTTCAACAAATTCCATTGTTTTTTATTCTAGAATTACTTGAATCTTTTATTTCTCTCCATCCCATTGCTACCACCTTAGTTCATGCTACCAACATCTGCTGCTGGCTTCCTGCAGTAACTTCCTAACCGGTCTTCCCTGTGTGAATTTGTGCTCCTGCCAACTCGTTCTCAGCCAGGTAGCTAGAGTGAATTTTCTAAAATGCGGATTTCTGATGATGTGACTCCCCTACTTAAAACTTTCCAATGGTTGCTACTGCTCTTAGGATAAAATTTCAGTGCTTTAACATGGTTTATAAGACCCTGTGTGATCTGGTCCCAGTTTTTGCTATATTCCTTCAATTTACACTTACTACTCTCCAGTTTAAGATGTTATAAATTGCCTACATAGTCTTTAGCACACGCCAATCTATCTGCCTGGACTATTCTCCCCTCTCCTCGTATGATTTCTCCTGGGTTATGGGTTGAATTGTGTCCCCTCCCCCACCCGCTACCCTCAATTCATAAGTTGAAGTCCTAAGAGTGTGACCTCAGAGTGTGACCTTTTTGGAGATAGGGGCTTTACAGAAATACTCAAGTTAAAATGAGGTCATCAGGGTGGGCCCTAATCCAATATGATTAGTGTCCTCATAAAAAGGGGAAATTTGGACCTAGATATGCATAGAGAGAAGATGATATGAAGACACATAGGGAGAAGATGTCCATCTATAAGCCAAAAAAAGAGACCTAGAACAGATCCTTCCTTCACAGCCTCAAAAGGAACCAACCTTGCCAACACCTTGATCTTAGACTTCCAGCCTTCAGAACTGTAAGGGAATAAATAGCTGTTGTTTAAGCCACCCAGTCTGTGGGACCTTGTTATGGCAGCCCCAGCAGTATAATATACCTGGATATTTCCTGCTTATTTTTTAAATCTAAAACGTAGCTATCATTTAGCTATGGCCTCCTAGACTGGGCTAGATGACCTTCTTCTGTGCTCCCCTGAATCTCTCACTCATTGATATCTCATCCTTTCTATTAGAGCATATGTCGCTATATTAATTGTTTTTTGTCTGTGCTGCCTAACAGAGCTCTATGAGGGCAGGGACAGAACTATTTTACATACCCTTGCACATAGTGTAGGAAAGGTCTGTATGAGGTATATATTGCTGCATAACAAATGACCCACAACTTAGTGGTTTAAGACAATAAACATTTACCATCCTTTGGTTTTTGTGAGTCAAGAATTCAGGAGCGGCTTAGCTGGATGGTTCTCTCATGAGACTGAAGTCAAGATGTTACGCTGTTATCTGAAGGCTTGACCAGGGCTAGAGGCTCTTTTTCCAAGATGGCTCCCTCACATGGCTGTTGGCAGGAGGCTTTAGCTCCTCACTCCTTGTGAGCATCTCCGAATGCCTGTTTGAATATCTTCATGATATGGCAGTTGATTTTTCCCAGAGAGGGTGATTCTAGAGAGAGAATGGAAACTTCTATGTCTCATATGTCCTAATCTCAGGTGGACTATTATTTCAGCCGTATTGGTCATGTTCTATTAATTAGAAGTGACTAAATACAGTTACACTTTGAAGGGAAGAGTATCAAAGGATTTGTGGACGTATTTTAAAACCACTACAGGACTTGCTAAAAAATGAAAACATTTTGAATACATGTACTGATATAAGACTCCCCCATTCATTGACTTAGCCAGAAGTTTACTGAGCACCTACTACACAGGACTTCTGGGTAGAAGGTGATTGACAATTCCCCTAGGAGAGTAGAAAACATAAAAGAAGAGGTGGCACTGGTGCCTAATCTCTCAAATATGTGTGTAACAAAGACAAAGGGCCACTTTATCCCGGGAGCCCTGTCATTGCTGCCCCCAAATGATCCTAATTTCTGGTCTAATTTTACCCATTTCCATTGTTTGTTTCTCTCACATTACCCCTGAGCTTTTAATAACAGCTTTTTCTTGTTTTTATTTTCTAATATATGTTTTGGAACTATTTTCTTAATTATTTGTTCCACATCTCATCAGATCACCAGTTCTGATGCTTTTTTTTTGTAAGGTGAAGTGTATTATGTTTAGTATAGAGCTTTGCATATATTGGTTGCTGAACAAATGTTAATGGACTGTGTAGGTGCAATCTATCACAAGTGTGTGCACATAATGGTAGCTTTGGTTTACACAGCACGGGTCTGCTGCTGCTGTCATTTTTTGGAGAGGTGAGGAACCACCTATGGCCCTTCTACCATTCCCATTCCTGTTCCTCTGGCCCCATGAAAAGAGTCAGAACCTTGACTTTATTTTTTTCTAGGTCGCCAACCTCTGACACAGCCTTTTCTATTTTTTAACACTCTTTTGCAAAGATGTCCTCATTTCCTTCCCCTGCAATCCCTAAGACTCACGGAAGTCATACTTGTGGTTTCTGGAAAATCAGAATGAAAGAGCTAAAAAATGGCAGTAGAGCATTTTTTGGCCAAGCATTTTCAGATCTTCATTCTACTCAATGTCTCAGAGTGAGCTAGTAGCAAGTATCAAAAGTTAGACTTGAGGCTAAGTCAGTCTTCTGACTCCTCTGCAGTGCTCTGCCTTCCTAGTCAACAAAAAGGCAGTAGAGCTCAGTAGTGAAGAATATGGGCTCTCTAGAAAGACTGGGTGCATAGCTTGGTACTGCCACTTGCTAGACACTTTAAGCTTCAGTTGATCATCTGTAAAATGGGAATAATAGTGATACCTCCCTCATAAGATTGTTGTGAGGCCTGAATGAGATAATCCATGCAGAGCTTGGCATTTAAGTACTCAGTAAATATTACCAATTATTATATCATCTCTGCCTATATTTTATTGGGGGGAGGGGATAGGCAAATAGAAAAGATTCCTTATTACTTATGTCAGTTGAGGATCTACATTTCCTCATTTTTATATCCTAAATCAGCAACTCCAAATGGTTTATTATTTTTTTTATACAGTATATTTTTGGTTTCCCTGAAGTAGAAAGCTTGCTAGAAGCAGTTCTGACAATTTAATTTAAGGCAGTGCATGTGTGTGCATATATCATTTATTTGATATTTTGCATAAAGTTCCTTACTGTCAGCACGTCACCTTTTGGTTATGAGACTGTTGATGGAGCCACTCCGCTAAAATCAGCTTATTGGAGACTCCTGTTTCATACCTATACAAGAGAGAGAGAGAGAGAGAGAGAGAGAGAGAGAGAGAGAGAGAGAGAAAGAGATGTGAATTTTTTAAAATTTTGTCTAACACTGGCAAAAAAACGTAGGCTGGGACAGGGATTGGATATTTGTTGCATGAGTCATGGAGAGTAAAAGGTGGAAGAATGGATCATGTTTTCCTTAACTACTTGGATAAGAAGAGAAAGGAGAAGGGAGTTTTTTTCTGGTAGGTATCAGCATCTGAGGAAGGAACCATAAGTCAACAATTCCCAATTTTTTAAAGTTTCTTTGTCATATTGCTCTCTGATTAAGAGCTTCCCCTCTGACAAAAAAACATTTTAAATCAATGCAAATCGAAAATAATTTTAATTGAGGATAAACTAAATCACAATTCCCTTAGGTGATAATTTGAAATAATGACATTTATTCAAATGAGGCCCAGAAACCCCTGGGCAACTTTCTCTGCCAGGTGTTTGCCATTGACTGAGATGGGCTCCAGTGTTCACTCCTGATGCTCTTTCCATGCTTCATTACTTTCCATAGCATTGGAGCTGTTCTTTTTCCTTTTAATTCTTCCAAAAGGAAATTTTTTTCTTAGAAAATCCCCCGTAGCTACTTTATTTTGCAGACATGGAGTCCAACTTTCTACATAACCTGAGTAGCTTAAGCAAGTAGCTTAAATTTCCTTTGATTCTCTTATCCCCATACAGATAACTTAAGACAGAAACTTCAGATAAGGTCCCAGGCAGCAAATGGATTATTTGCGGCATAGACTGAAAAGGAGGAGGAACTCGGATGGCTTTATTTAACTCTAATTCCAACCTTATTTACTAAGGAAATTTGGAGATGGAGGGAGGAGGGTGGGGAGAATGGTTTGTTTTCCCGCCTTTAAAGTGCTGAGATGCTCCTTCCCCCTCTCCTTCTTCTCCTTTATCCCTTGGCAGTGATTCTTCTTTTGCAATCCAGTGTAGCCTTGCTGCTCACAGTGCCTCCTGATATATGCTGTACATTCCTTTTAAAAGCACTAAGGTGAGGGCTGATGTCCTTGAAAATCCTAATGCACTTCTTAGAAAGGAGTTTTTATTTTGAACGTTCCTTTGAATAACTTTAGTTGTGTTTTCCCAGTTTTTGCCTTCCTTCCATTTTTAAAATTCTGGGTCTAGCTTCTGGAAGTCGGATTTATCTGAATAAATGCACAATGAAAAGTAACGGATTTTTAACTGAGATGCAGCATGATCTAGTGCTTAGAACTTGAGCTGGGAGACCTGGCATGTGGTGCCCAATAAATGTCTGATGTGACTTGGGTATGATGATTTTCACAAACTTCTATGACTTGCCTCTCTTTCTGGAAGATACCTGTCTCAGCAGTTTGCAAGGTATGTTTTCATTTTACACCCCTTAAGATGTTCATTTCTTGATTTTTCTGCTCTGCCCTTGATCATTTACATTTTACTTTTCTGCCCCATATTGCTGCTACAGCTCTTCATTTTCCAGACTTGGGAAGCCAAGGAGCAGGAGGTTTCAAAACCAGGAGACAGCAGTGGAAACTGCTCAGAAAACACTGGCCTAGAAGGCTTAGAATTCAGGGTCAAAGTTCCATTTCTTGTCCTTCACTGATAGGCGATATCAAGCATAAGAGAGCTGCTTTCTGTGCACAGGGCAGGAAAAAGGGTATTTTTCAACGTTACTATGTGCAAACATATGGGCTGCCTCAGAAACAAGGCCACATATTGTGTAAACTCATCGATATTGTTTGAAGCATCTTAATCTGCATAGAGTATTAGACTGTTTTCTTGAAAGATGTCCCTTTTGCAGAAATACATGATGAGCTTATAGTTCCTGGGTACAGGAGAATGACAAGGAAAATCACGCAAAATGGAATTGGAACACATGGGACAAAAGAGACGGCAATGACACCCTGACATATCTGAGTCATCTACATTTTACATCAGAATAGAAAAGCAAAGAAACTATAATACTTTCAGAATCTTTACTTTTCAATAGTTTTCCTTCTTTGCGTGTATGTTTTTCCCCAGGCAAACTCATCTTCTTCAGGGTGTGTTTACTCACTAGGTATGCATGAAATGCTTTATAAGAAAACCTCCTTAGTGGTGAGGTTAAAAGATCATCAGCCTTAGAACCATATACACCTGAATTAGAACTCTCTCATTTATGAGCTTTGTGATGTTCAATATATTTGCTGACATCTGGGAGCCTATTTTTTGAAAGGGAATATGTGATTTATTATTTTTAAGATTGGTCTATAAGGCACGTTCCCTAAGTTTTGAAATAGGACTGGCAATATCTTCCTTTTGATATTATCATTGTGAATTAATGAAAGAACGAATAAAAATATAGTGAGTGGCATCAATAAATTCTTAACCATTTTAGTCTCCTTTCTTTTTGTGTTTATTATACCTGGACTGCAGGTGTGCCCCACTGTATATAATAAAAGGTTATGCATGCACCAATTTTTATTTAAGGGTTTGAGAGTAACTCTCTAAGAAACTACTGGTGAATTACTTAGCACAATAAATTTAAATTCATAAAACCAACAACTTCTTTGGTTCGTATTTATTTTATCTACTATATAGCCAGACTTATGGAGAAACAGACGAAACCAACAGGCTCTGCCATCAAAAGCTCTTGGTCTGTTGGATTTAACTATGTGAAATTGCCATATTAATGAGATAGACACTTTGGACTGTAGGCAGTTTCATATGGCTCTACCTGGTGATAGGCTAGAGGAGAGGGATATTTGTGGCCAAAGATCTGGGAAGGCTTAATAGAGGGGTGGCTACCCAACATGGCAGAAGGCCCTTCAGTAGCCACCCCTCTGAGTATCATGCACCATGTTGTAGGGGAACTTCCGCACCATTGCTATGTTCACAGTTTTCCTTCTGAGCTGCTTGCTTACACCGATATCCTGCTTTGCCCTTTACTGCTCTTGACTCTCAGCATTCCAGCCTAGCCCTTGGGACAGGACACAATCATGTGGGCATTGACCTTGGTTTTCTCTCCAGCTGGCTCAGGCTCCTCCTCTCTCTGGACTGTATTGGGAAAACAAGGCTTCTGGTTGGACTTGGCCCCAGAACATCTTCCTCAAGGTCACTCATTTAAGTATATAGGGTTCTGTTTTAGGTGCAGAGGAAAATATTCTCAAAAGGTGATGGTGTGTGTGTGTGTGTGTGTGTGTGTGTGTGTGTGTGTGTGCGCACGTGCGCGTTGGGGGAGAGGGATCGGGATGTGGCCTGTAGTCCAGCTGGGCAGCAGTGTGGAGTCCTGTCCTGGAGTAGGCCTTATGGGATCCCTCTCTGATCTCTTACTCAGCACAGGGTCTATTTGAGAGGTCTCTCCTGCCCAGTGAGACATGCTTTCCCTTGCATTGGGCCTCCTGGATGCTGACTATACTTCCATCGCCTGTTGTCACACTTTCCACTGAGCATCTTCTTCCTCTGAGAGGGACTCCTCTGCTCCCAGCCACTGTAGTGGGCCTGCTGTTCCCAGAGCCTGCTTCATCTCTCCCTGCTACAAGAGTGCCAGTCCGCTACAGCAATCCTCAGGGACACCCCAGGTTACCCCCAAACAGGATACCTGTAATAGCATAGTGGAGATAGGGCAGAGGCAGATTTGTTGTCCATTTGTTCATCTCTTGCCCAGTTTCTGAGCTCTGGGCTGAGTGCTGGGTGGAGGGTGGGAGAGTAGGGGGCTTGTGATGAGGAGGAGTCACTGGCGGAGAAGCTTGGTCTCTGGGCAAATGATCTGGTATAGAGAGCAGAGTGCTAAGAAACAGATACGCACAGGTGAGGGGATATCTGATGGACAGACTCAGAAAAGTGAAGCTTCCATGAGAAGCAGAATCTGGAAGGACTGAGAAGAGAATTTATTTGTTGTTTTACAAAGCAAATATTAACTGGGCTCTATTTTGTGGCAAGCAGTGTACTGGGCACTGGGAGATGCAATGATAAGCAAAATCAGATAAGGTTCTGCCCTTGTGGAAGTTAGTGTCTATTGGGGGAGACAGATTATCAGTCAAATAAGCACAAACATAAATGAATACTTAAAAACTGTTGGAAGGATGAGAGAGCATGGGCAGAGATTATGACAGGGGACCTGGCTGGTCTGGGGCCTGAGCAGAGATTGGGATTTGAAGAATGAATCAGAGTTTGGTGTAAAAGGAGTGACAGAGCATTTCAAAGAGGGACAGAGTTGGCGAGGGCTCAGTGTTGGGGGAGAACCATATGTCCAGGGAGCCGTGGCTGGAGCACAGCGTCAGAGGAGGAGAAAGGCCAGGATAAGGATTTGTTTAGGCTTTATCCCAAGAATGATGGGATCCCAAGGTCAGGCTTTAAGC
>NW_006434369.1:13778835-13809137 GCF_000325575.1 Pteropus alecto
ACTTAGAGGCAGGAAGTCAGTATTTATTTATTTATTTACATATAATTAGATTCTATTGTATGTATTTGCCTTTTTAAAAAAACTTATTATGTCATATTGATCTATCTCATTCAACTTTATGATGTTCAATATTCCAAATATAGATGTACATAGTCTATGCAACCATTCATAGTTTATTTAATGATTTCTAAGTTGTTCCTAATTTTTCATTTTCACAAACTGCTAGCAGGAACATCTTTGAACATGGATGTGGTGGCTGGAATTCTGAGATAGCCCCAAGATTCCCACCCCTGTTGCACCCAACCTTGTGTAGTTCCTCCCCTAGAGTGCGGGTAGAACCTATGAATAGGTTGGGATATAACTCCTGAGACTAGGTTAATGAGCCTGGATTATCCTGGGTGGGACTGGTTTACACTGGGGATCCCTTAAAAGGGGATCTCTGAAGCGAACAACTTGAAGTGTGGGGGGTGGGGGGTGGGGCTGAAGGAGGGGGTCACATGGCAAGGTCCTGAGAGTGGGCTCTCCTTGTGAGAGTGGCCTGACTGACAACTAACAGGAAATAGGACCTCTCTACACAACTGCAAGGAAATGAATTCCATGAACAACTTGAGGGAGCTTGGAAGTGGATCTTTCCTGAATTGAACGTCCAGATGAAAACGCACTGGGCCGACCTCTTTCTTCACTTGAGTCTTATGACATCCTGGGCAGAGGACTCAGCTAAAACATGCCTAACTCTTGACCCTTAGAAACTGAGATAACAATTTGTGTTGTTTTAAGCTGCTAAATTTGTGGCAATTTATTATGTGGCATTAGAAAACTAATATCATGACCTTTTGAATACATTTTCTACTATGTCTCTAGGGTTGACATAGAGCAATGGATTTCCTGGAGTTTGAAGCATACATATTTAAATTTTTAGTAATTATCTTCAAATTATTCCTTCAAAAGATTGTACCAACTTATATTCACACCAGTGGAGAATAAAAATTTTCCCATACTCTTGCTGATTATTATCGATTTTTTTAAGTTGTGCCAATCTGATGGGTAAAACATCCTTTGTTTTTTTCTCTATATAGTTTTTTTGTCTTTTTCTTCTATTAAAAAAAAGGTATAAAATGTCCTGGTATATGCTAAGTGCTTAATAAATTTTAGTGATCATCATCATCATCATCATCATTATGAATTCATAGGAATTAAAAATGTAAATATTCTATTACTTTTTTATTACAATGGTTGCATATGTTTTATTTCAGCATGATTTTTATGAAGAAAAAAATCTTAAAAAAATTTTAAAATGTTGGCAATAAATTGAGCCAATTAAAATTAGTAAATAGATCGACTATATTTTTAATAAAAAATTGATAAAGCCAATTGTTTGGGTCGAACAAAACTGCTAGTGAGCTCCCCACTGCCTTCCTTCCATTTTGCTCTCCTTACTCATTTTTTAGTACAAGGATATTTATTTCTATTAAATGAGTGAGGATGCCTTGGATCATTTCCCATGTCTGGAAACAATTTTTAAGTAAGAATTATCTGTTTTCTGAAGGATTGAAAAAACTCACCTATAAACCTATCTGCAGTTTATGGTGTTTTGTTTTGTTTTGTATTGTTTTGGAGGGGGAGATGAGGTATATTTTTGGCTGTCTTCTTAATTTCTTATCTAGCCATTAACCTTGTCTGTTTTTCTTTCTTTTCTTGGAGTTGATTTTTGACATTTATATTTTCCCCAAAATTATCCTTTTCATTTAGATTTGCATATGTATTGGAATGAACATTTAAATGAGGTTCTCTGATACTTTTTGAATTTCTGTTAAATGTATAGTTATGACTATTTTGTCATTCCTAACATAATTTGTTGTAAAATATTATTTTATTTATTTGTGAAGAGGTTGTTGTAAATGTGATACAAAATTCAATATGCACACAAGATATACAGTACACACTCCATCAAGTTCCGTTCTCAGAAGCAACAACTGTCATCTGTTTCTTGTGCAACCTCCACCACAATTGATTTTAGAAAATTTTCATCTTTTCAGAAAGAAATCTTGTACCCATTAGCTGTCATTCCCCATTTCCTCCCAATGCCCTTCAGCTCTAGGCAACCATTTATCAATCTACATCCTCCCAACGCCCTTCAGCTCTAGGCAACCATTTATCAATCTACTTCCTACTTACAGATTTCCCATTCTGGACATTTCTTATAAAAGATATCATAAATATATAGTCTTTTATGACTAGCTTCTTCAATTAGCATACTGTTTTCAAGGTTCATCCATATTGTGACACATAGCAGTACTTCATTTTTTAAGTTGTCAAATAATATTTCATTATATGGATATACCACTTTTTTATCCATTCATAATTTGATAGATATTTGGTTGATTTCACTCTTTGGCTATTATGAATAATGCTGCTGTGAACATTCTTATACAACATTTTGAGTGAATATGTTTTCATTTCTCTAGAATGGAATTGCTGGGTCATGTGGTAACTTCATGTTTAACATTTTGTGGAACTGCTAAACTGTTTACCACAGTGGGTGCACCATTATATAGTCCTACCTACCAATGTTTAAGGGTCTCAGTTTCTTCACATTCCTTCCCAACACTTGTAATTTTCCATTTTTTCCATATGGCTATCCTTGTGGGTACGAAGTGATATATTACAGTGACTTTGATTTGCATTTCCCTAATGAGTAATGTTGTTGAACATTAGCCATTTGTATATTTTCTTTGTAAAAATGCATTTTCACATCTTTTGCCCACTTTTCCATTGGGCTCTTTGTCTTTTCATTGTTGCATTAAGCTTCACAGCCATATTATCCCCAACTATTTAGACCAGTGCTGTGCAATTGAAATACAGTGCTAACCACAAATGCAAGCTGCATATATAATTTAAAATTATTTTGTAGCCACAGTCACATTAGAAATAAACAAGAAGAAACAAATAAAATTAATTTTAATGGTATGTTTTATTTAACAGTATATTTTACTTAACCCAACATATCCAGAGTAGTATCATTTCATGTGTTCACTTTATACAAAAATTATTTGCATTCTTTTTTTCATATAAGTCTTTTAAAAGCATATTTTACAGCACATCTCAATTCAGACTAGTCACATTACAAGGGTTCCATAGCCTCACGTGGCTATTGTCTATCATGTTGAATAGCACATGTTTAGATTCTACGATGAGGTTTACAATAGTAAAACTATTGTTTTGCTTGCTGCCGTTTCTCATATTCCACGTTTTCATCTCTGTTGGTTTCATCTTTTGGGATAGAAATTTGAGAAAATTCAACTATAGTGGCCTCTTTTTACTCTGAGCAGCATGAGGCCAGTTTGGAGATGGTGTTTGGGACTCATGGGGAGCAGCTAGAGATAATGAAGAAATATCATAGACTAGATAATAAAGAAATATTGTGTGGCACTTGTAATAGTACAGAATAATAGCTATAATTGGGATGGTGGCTGTGGAAAAGGAAATGAGGGGACATATTTCAAAGACACTGAGGAAAAACACAGAAGGGGCTTAACTGAGCAATTGGGTGTTAAGAATTAGGGAGAGGGGAGAGTTGAGAATGACTGGGGACTCTAGTCTGGGTAAATGGGAGCTGCACACTCAAGGAGAACTTCAGAAGAAGGAAATGGTTTGGGGAAGGTGGTGAGCAGTTTGATCCCATTGAATCTGAGAGGCTGATATGACATCAAATGGAGAAGCAAGTTTGGAAATGTGGGTGTGGCGCTTAGTGGGGAGAGTGGAACCACAGAGAAGTAATAGCTGCCGAGGAGGGGTGGAGTGAGAAGATGAAGAGGATGCAGGAAAACAATGAAAAGGAGCAGCCAGGAAGAAGAGAGAAAATCTAAGTGACCTAGGGTTTGAAGAAGGAAGCAAGTGATCAATGTGAGATGCAGTAGGAAAGTAAATAACAATAATAAGATAATGATAATAATCACCTTGGGGCTTATTACTCCTTGACTTCATCCACTGAACTCTGGAGAATGAGAAAACTATAGTTTTTCATGTGTAGGTATGTGACGACTACTAATACATTTAGTAACTCTGAAAGATAGGGTATATTTTTGGGTCTTTGAAGGTAGAATTTAATCCAAATGCTAGCTCCTTGCTGTTTGGGAAATCCAGGACCTTAACATCCCCCCACCAATCCAAAACCCACTGGGTAAACTTAGTAGATCCTGAGTATGTCAGTTCTGCTTCAAGACCTCCAGAACCTGCTTGGAACCTTCAAGGTAACTGTCCGGTGTGGTACGTGAGAACCTTGGTGGTCTGGCCCTGGCCTCTCCAGCCTCACCTCTTGCCATCCACCTGGTTCTCTGCACCTGGCCTCACACACACCCCTTGGAATGGGCTACACTTCCAAGGGCCTTTGCACATGCTGCTTCTTTCAAGCATTCTCTTTCCTCCCCACTCCCTCGCATGACCAAACAGCTCGGGAGATCGCTTTAAACACAAATCCAATTATGTCACTTTCTGGCTTAAAACCCTTTAACAACTTCCTAGGGTACATACAATAAAATCTAAACTTGTAACCTTAATCCATAAAGCCTTGTGTGATCTGATCTTCCTTAACTCCCTGACCTCAGATCCTTCACACTGCTCCTTGCCCACTAAATTTTAGCCACACTGGTCCTTTTTTCTTCCTACTCCAATAACACACCAAGCTTGATCTTGCAGGCCATTTTCTCTGCTCAAAAACTCCCTCCTTCCATCTGATCATTAGAGTCTCAGCTTAAATACCTCCTCCTCAGGCCTCCTTGGCCATGTGGTCACTCTATCACATTCTTTTGTGCATTGGTGGGTCTCTTCTTCCTGAAATGTTTCTAGCGAGGAGAATCTTGAGTATTGGGTCCATGGCTCCATCTCAGCACTCAGAGCAGGTCTGGGTACATGATAAGCACTTGACACAGGTTGAATGGATGTAGATGCTAGGGTCACCTCCTCCAGGCAGTCTTTCCCTGACTCCTGCTCTACCTCAGTCTAGTTTAGGTTCTGCTCTGATGTGCTCACGTGGAATCTAGTCTTCTCTTGGTTTGAGAACTTCTACACTAGTTTGTAACTGCCTTCCTATCTGCCCAGTGAGCCTGGAGGCCCAGGAAAACTCATCTTGTTATTCCTAGTGTGTAGCAGAGCTCATTGCCAGCACAGACCTACAACCAATGTCCATTGGATGAATGAAGAAGGGGTAAGAATAACTCTAAGAGAGGAGTTCCTTCTTCCTGTGACTCCTGGAAAAACATTCAGGTCCCTGTGGCTCCCTCCTGCCAAAGCAAGAGGCAGTCATTCTTCCAAAGTGGAGGCCCTGCCTTCACCTCTGGGTATGTCATCTCCTGGTGTGTCTGTTCCAGACAAATGCCAGCAAATCTTTCTGGGAGAGCCAGGTAGTTGGAGTGTGCCTGGGAGGACAGTACAAAAAATACAGACTGCCCTGGAGGGTTGTCCTGTTGGGGAGAGGGGAATGTCCAGAAACTGGCCTGGCTGATTTTTATCAACCTGTTTTTCAGTGAAATTGTATGGTGTGAAATGTAACAAAACAATTGCTTAACAATCACTGTCTGCAAAACCATTTTAGACAAAAGCAGTTTTTATTCAACTTGATTTTGGCGAAACAATAAAAGCTTTAAAAATCACATACCTGGATTTAAGTGTCAAACATTGTTTAAGAATTAACAACACTAAAATTTAACTTTCCATTTGCTTTAAAAGAATGCCACCCTTAGGTATTAACCCCATTATCTTTTTACAGGTATGGTGCTAAGGATGAGGGGGTGAAATTAATTAAATAATGTGGGGTGGGAGATACTGGGTTTTTCTTGCTTTAGGGAAATACAATAAAGCAGAGCACATGGAAATTGGAAATTAAGCAATGTAAATCCAATGAAAATGTCCTTTTGGTTTGCTCATTCTATTCTACTGGTCCATTTATTCTCATTTCTTGACCCTCTTGATCTTTTCTCCCCACCCCTCCTCCATCAATTCTTACCTCTAACTCCTCAAAAAAAAATTGATTCCAAGTCATACTTCCTTGTTCAAAATTAGAGCCCCAGGCATTGTCTCAGAGGGCTGGAATCCCCTTGCTTTTGTCTCCCTGTGACAAAAGCAAAGGGAAGAAGTTTGTGGTAGATCGAGAGAGAAAGTTATGAAATAATTCTTATTTACCTAGTATTATACTCAGGCACACAACTGTCCAGTGACAAACTGACTCCAACATTGGCAAGGCCCTCCCACTGTGGCACCTACGGAAGTGCCAGGCGGAACAGGGTGTCCCAGAACTCAGGGAGATGTCTGCTGCTCTCATGTGCTGTGACTCCACATGAAGGTCCTTCCTTGGTCGAATGACTTTTCAGTGAATTACCAGAAGAGTAGGCAGCAAAGTAGCTTCATTGTGATTATTTTTACATTACAAAGCTCTTCCAATATTGTCACTCCCTCTCTTTTATGTTTATTTGTTTTTGAGAAACTTGTATTTCTGTTGTGTATTGGGAAGATTGGGGTGGGATGAAGGTTCTTAAGAGCCCTAACCCTCACCCCTGGCAAAGTCTGCTTTTACCTGGTCAACTTTTTTTTATTACATCTTTGCTCCTGACTTTTACTGTTCCAAGCTTTTGCTGTAATGGATGTCCTCAGTGCCTTTTGCCAGTATTCAGCCTGGCTGGTCAGATGGGCACATGGATGACCTGAGTCCAGGACCCTTTAGTGACACCTGTGGAATCTTCTTCCAGTGTAGAGTCTGTACCATGCACCCAAAAATCCCAATTTAATTTTATGACTTTTATATTTGCTCCCATGCCAAAAAGGAGTCACAATGTGTCCAAATGTTTTTATGCAGTTTATAATACTGCTAAGCTATGGGGATTTTGTACCCATTTCTTTTCATCCCGAGGCAAAGCTTCCACTTATATTTTTGTAAGGGTTTTTCATGAAGATGGGCCTGAATTTCCTAATTCTGTCTCTTCTGCATAGTCTTTCTTCACCTTTCCTCTTTTGTTCCCTCTTCCTTCCTGTGGCTCGGCTGTTACCAGGACTTCTTGGACAGATTCCACCCGTCTGATCATTGCTAGGTACTTTTCCCAGCAGCCTGCTTCTTGCCTTTTCTGAGTGGGTGGCCTTTGGGAAACTTAGGTTGACTTTAGAGCCTCTGTTGTTCTGATCACAACTGTAGATGAAACTCTAAGAAAGGTATGAAAGATGGAGGTTTTTGAAATCTGAAATCTCCTTTGAATCTCTATAAAGTGCTACATGGGTGACAAAGACAGATAGGCTTTTCTTAGAGAGCCCAGAGCCTAGTAGGGGATAGAAGAAGTAAAGCAAGGATGATAACCAAAGAAAGGTGGGCTAGAGGCTATTTAGAGAGATACAAGTAACTTACTTTCTCATCCAGATGTTCCTTTCCTTTATGTGCTCACTATAGCAAATAATTTCAGGGAAGGAAAAGGAACCAGGAGGAAAATTGTACCATTATCTTCTCCACCCAATGTGTTTGTCTCATTCATGCCTTCCAAACCTGCCCAGGCCCTGACTTTCCCATTTTTGTACCTGCATCATCTCCTCCCTGTTGTGGGTCACGTGGCACTCCTTGCTGCCCTCACTCCCCCAGAGTCTGCTGGGGCATGTCCAATAGATTCTCACATCTGTCTTCTTCTTTCCTCACTTTCCTGCTTTATTACTCAATAGTTCCCTTCCCTAGCTTACAGTGGTCTGTACTCTACTCTGTCTCATCCTGGACTCTTTAAATATGGCTGACCAGCCCACACTTCATATCCTTGCTTGAGTGTTTGTACTCTGTCTCTCTTTTTATTTCCTTGGCTCTGTACTTTAATTTGGTCTACACTATCCCCTTCAAGCCTTCTTAGGTATGGTACTTTATCTTGCTTGCTACCTTTATTTGGATCTCTGTACCCTGGCATGCTTTCTGGTCTGGCCAGAGTCGATTCCTTCGGGAACAGCATTTTGAAGAGATAGGCAGTTCCTTTGTTTTTATGTGACTTTTACTCAAATGAATGGGGTTAGATTGAGAGAACAGGTTGAAAGGACAAGTTCTCTGGGGGTACTATAGAGACCAAACCCCCTCTCACATTTCTGCTAAAAAGCTTATAGGGAACCTATGGAAGATCTAGGATCTAAGCCGTATCTATTAAAAAACAAAACAAAACAAAACACACTACTGTAGTTGTAGAACAGTGAATAACAGGAGATGTGTAAATACTTAGAAAAGGTGCTAGAAGAATATGGTATAGCAAACTAATAAAAGGAGAATATTCTGTTTCCTTCTATAGTCTTTCATAATAAAAATGTACTAATATAATGTGTTTTGCATATATAATTTTTTAATGGAAAAATAAAACCCAGCCTACCAGTGCTGGAGAGAACAACTTTATTGGCATCTCTAACCTGGTCCTTGGTGGTGATCAACACCATGATAGGATCCAAGGAAGGACTGACTGTACTCTGGGTTCTGTCAGTGAGCGGTTAGCTGAAAACAATCCACTATGCTCCTTTAGGCTATACGAGACAGAGGATAAGACCTCTGGGAAGGATTTTAATAGGTAATGTGAGCTTGGCCTACTGGGAAATGTGAGGGAATAAAACAGATGTTGACTCAATTAACTTGCCAGTGAAGCAAACCAAACATCACCATAGTGAGAATTGGATTAATGTTACTATTTTATTTTTATTGTTTAGGTGAATTTAGTGTGAACTCACTTTTTTGGTGTTGACTTTATCAGTTACTTTACACATCATGATAGCAGGCCCCTGGAAATATTGTGTTTGAGACTGTCGTAAGAGCATGCTAGATTCCTAGTTCATAAACTGTATAGGTAATGTGTATGAACTTCCCTAATTACTAATATCTGGTTCTGTTTTAATCACTCAATTTCCATAACCTCTGGACTTCCCTGCAGACGTAACAGTAAATGTCATGTCCTATTGTCTGGTTAGTTGTTATTTTAACAAATAGAAGCGTTTCTGTTTTTGCTGGCTTTGATTTTTAGGTTTGAAAAAAATCTCTCTACATCTTTTGTGTTTATTGTCAAATATATTTGTACGTGTATGCTTTCCTCGGGCTACCATAATTCCCTTTTCAAATTGCATTGTTCTTACACAGGAATAGTGAAACCACTCCCCAATGTTGGAATTAGAGGTAGAAATGACACTCTCCGTAAGACTCCGTAATAATCTTACTATTAAGGAGCCAATATACTTACCATGTTTATAGTAAGCACTTTCTGACCTGAGGAATGTTCAGATGCTTGTGCTAATGAGCTGTGTTATAATGATGTTCTCCTGGTCTTCAAATACTACCTTTTACAGACAGAGCTACCTCAACTCCATCATTGAAGCACAAACGGCAGCTGGGGGGATTGAAACCTGTTGAAGCAAAAAGATTTCCTCAGTTGGTGATACATTTCGTCACTTTTCATTTTTGCTAAAAGGAAAAAAAAAGTCTTTCCTTATATGGTTGAGGAAACCTAGCAAAATATTTCATTAACAACTAGAATTGAGTCATGGCCCTAAATCATTTATAGAAAACCTACGCTTTGTCATGAAGCACAATATACAGTAGCAAGCAAGCCAGAGAGAAAATAGTAACATTGCCTGAGTTGGTTGTTAGCCTCTTCTAACTTCACTTTTCTGTGTCTTAAGACTCTCAACACTGGTATTAACTACTCCTGGATAGTTGGAGCTCCTCAAGAGATGATTGTCTCCTTGTGAAGTATCTATGCTTAAAATTCTTTGTGACACCACCTCCTGTCCTCCCGTTGAGCCCCCTGTTCAGTCTCTATTTCCTAAGAACTTCACTCCAAGCTTATTGTTCTGTGGCAAACCAGTCTTTCAAGATAAGGTGTGTGGTTCAGTAATGACTTTCCCTCAGAGCTATTTTTATTTTACTAGGAGATTCCTGGTAAAAGTACCAGTGCTTTCATCTAAGTAAATAAATCTCTGGTGTTGGGAATTTGAGGTATGTAGCATGACAAGTTCAGTAGATCTTTTTGCCTAGGAGAGAAGTTCCCCTCCTCTGAAAATGTAGGAACTAAACATTTTACAAACTATCCTAGTTAAGTCGCTTCATGTCCATTTCCTCATTTACAAATAAATATTGATGATGATTTCATAATTGTTTTTTGCTCTACCATTTTCTGATTCCATGAAATGAGTGATTTGCTGGCACTAGTGAAATAGAGGTTACCTATTTAATGTGGCTCACTAATTCTTAAAATTCGCATTGAATATTCGTACATCCATGTTCATCATAGCAGCACTATTCACAATAGCCAACAGGTGGAAGCAACCCAAAAATCCATTGGTGGATAAAGGCATAAGTAAAAAGTGGTATATACAAATGATGAAATATGATTCAGGCTTAAAAAGGAAGGAAATTCTGACACATGCTACAACATGGATGAAACTTGAGGACATTATATGCTAAGTTAAATAAGGCAGACACGAAAGGAAAAATATTGTTTGATTCCATTTATATGAGGTTCCTCGGTAGGCAAATTCATAGAGCTAGAAAGCAGAGTGGTGGTTGCAAGAGGCTGGAGGATGAGGGATAGGGAGTTAGTGTCTAGTGAGCACGGGGTTTCAGTTTTGCAAGAGAAAAATATTCTGGAGATGGATGGTGGTGACGGTTGCACAACAATGTGAATGTACTTAATCCATTGAACTGTACACTTAAAAACAATTAAAATGGTAAATTTATGTTATGTGTATTTTTCCAAAATAGAAAGTTTTAAAGAAAGAAAATCTATAGTAAGTATGTGTTTTACTCTGATACTCAGGGAAAAAATAAAATTAAGGAAAAACTAAATAAAATTATGGTTTTGACTAAATCATCTCCCTTCCAGATTTAGCCTTCCATGCCTTAATACCATGTTCGACGTTCAGCTTCAACATAAACATGAGTGCCCCAAGGCTGAGCTAAAGAGAGATCTTCAGACTCAAAACTCAGGTACATGGAGAAGCTGTTATTTAAGTAAAAATAATTAAGCTTAATTATTTCCTTTTAATAACCTTGCTTTATGTTTTATACTAAGTATTCACTCTCCCCCGATAAGAGAGAGAGAGAGCACAACTGAGAGAGGAGAAAAAGAAAGAAAATTCCAAATTTAAACTCAGTGCTTTGACAGTAAAAGATATATTTGTCTTTAAATTTTTTTTTCATAATCATGAGGAAGAAATTAAAGATAGTGTCACATTACTTATGAATTTCCTATATTATGTCACATTTCCCCCATTTAGATAAGTGATAATATTTGGCAAAATGTGCTACACCTTCCTATTCAATGATCTTCAAAACCAAGATGTGGCAGAGTCATGACTGTCTTCATACCCCTGCCTTTTAAACGCACTATGGCTAGAGAAACTGCTGTATAAAAACCAACTAAAGAGTTATGGTAATGTGATTCAACTACTTTTAGCAGGTATAAACAAATAGGGTAAAATAAAATGACTACAAATTGAAATATGATGTACTTGTGTTCACGTATTGATCAATTATTATCAAGTACTCACTCTAAGATCAATGCAAACTTTTTATTGTGGCAAAATACACATAACATTTTAAACATTTTTTAGTGTACAGTTCACTGGCACTGAGCACATTCACATTGTTGTGCAACCGTCACCACCATCCGTCTCCAGAATATTTTTCTCTTGCAAAACTGAAACTCTGTGCTCACTAGACACTAACTCCCTATCTCCCGCCCTCCAGCCTCTTGCAACCACCATTCTGCTTACTAGCTCTATGAATTTGCCTACCTAGGAACCTCATATAAGTGGAATCAAACAATATTTTTCCTTTCGTGTCTGCCTTATTTAACTTAGCATATAATGTCCTCAAGTTTCATCCATGTTGTAGCATGTGTCAGAATTTCCTTCCTTTTTAAGGCCGCATCACATTCCATTGTATGTATATATCACATTTTGTATATCCATTCATCTGTAGATGGATATTTGAGTTGTTTCTCACCAAAGATAATTTTGGAAAATACAGCTACACGTAACGAAAAAGAGAAAAACAAAGCTCTGTTATCCTGTTGTTGAGAGGCAATCATTGTGAACATTTTGGCATGTTTCCTTTTAGTGGTGATCCTTGACATTTATGACTGACTCTTCTCAATCATAAGGGGTGACATCTTTATGCATGTCTTTTTGTCTGGATTTCTGGTAATGTTTCTTAGAAAGGGAATCAATGGGCCAATGGGAGTAAGCATTTTAAAAATATTTGATGGATAACGCCAAAGTGCCTTCCAGAAATAACTGTAATTTTAACACTAGAAAACTGAGTAGCAGAGAGGCTTCATTTGTTTCTTTGTGACTCTTTATGAAAAAATACTCTGATAAAAGACGAATTTACACATTCAACTGAGTAATTTCACATGTGTGGGCTATTGGTACCACGCAAATAAAATATCTGGATACTTGATTAACTTCTTTCCCCTTATGATCTATCAGAGATTAGTACTTGAACATTCCTCTTTATGCAGGGATAGAATTATTGCTTCTGCGTGCAGATTTGGTTGGGATCTGGCATCAGGGACTGGAAGGGGCTCAGGAATTTCTGCTGATTTACATGAGGCGATGACAGCGAGAGGGACGGTGTGAGGTCTGGTACATCACTCGGACTACGTCTAGACTCACCTGCTGCCCTGAGAGTGGAGCCGAAATGGAGTGTCTCCCTCTTGGGTGACTGGTGTGTGGGGGAGGCTGGGCACTCAGCTCCACCCTCTAGAGCTCTCCATGTGGTGTTACGAACAAGCCCAGCAAAGGTCCTGGTCCTGGTGAATCTTTGTTAACAATGGGCAACCACGTTGAGATGCTAGACTGCCCAAACTAGCCAGTTTCTTTCCAAAGGCCACTTGGTTGTCTACAGAGCACCTCATGCAGCATTGAAAGTCCAGCCCTGCCATTTATTAACTTGGTGACCTTGGGGATGTTTATCACTTCTTTGAGCTTTGGTTTCCTTCTTGGTTTCCTTAGTGAGAATCAACCCAGACTGCTCTTTTAAAGGAACTTGGAAACCAGAAAAGGTCTAAGTAAATACCTTGTGTTATTATGAGTCCAGGAGCAATTATTTAGTGATGCAAAGATGGTGGTGTTTATCAACTTTGAAAACAACTAGTTCTCTCAAATCTTATTATCATTGTAACAGTATCACTTCAAAAACAGTACAGCATTTCTTACATTATTGCTTGATGCATTTAATTTACTATTATTTTACATTTGCACAGCTCTGTTACATGTTGTCTCATGTAACCTCTACAGCAACAGGAGATAGGTACTGCCACTTTTAATACAGAAGAACACACTGTCCCGTGAGGCTTAGTGATTTATCCCAAATCACACAGGAGCAGAACTGGAGCTGAATGCTGGACTCCTGCATCCAAGGCCATTATATCTCTACCAAATCCCTGGAACCTGAACATCCTTGGATAGGAAGATTCCATGGATATTTTTGCTTTGTGTGAGCTTGGGCAAGTTACTGCAAATTGAGGACCTAGCAGGCTGGAGTTCAAGGGTTATGAAGATTCTTTCCAGATTTAGATTCTGTAGTTCAGGCAGTGTTTACTCTACAGGCTCTGCTCTTGCCCCAAGTTTACGTGGCCTTGCATCCCCCCTCTGTAGGGAGTAATGCAAGGACAAGAACTGAGTCCCAAACACCTCCTGTTAGAGCTCCCCTCCACCCCCAACCAGTGAAAGCTAGTTCTTACTGTAGTGCCCAGAATAATATGCTTCTCCTCTGTTGTTAATTTTGAAGGCAAGACACTTATTATTTATTAGTCATTCTGAGTCAGTCTATTTAGAGCCGTTATTGCCTATTTTGCAAACATACTTTAGCGATATGTACATACTGTGGTGTTTGACCCTGTAAATAAGAATTTATTATTATCCTCAAATGCTCACACTGCCATATAAAAAAGTGACATTAATACCTTACATGTTTCCTCACTGTGGTTAATGTTAACTAGTAATCTGTGTTAACCATTTTCAGACTGTTCTCATGGTGAGGAAGAAAAAGGACTTCTTATGCTATTTGTGAATGGAAAATGGCAGACAGTCAGAGGAAAGGTAAATGGTTAAGGTTTTAGTGCTTTTTCCATTTTCAGATGTGAGGAACCCCTGTGGAGCTACTTGCTGGGCACAGGCGTGGGAGTAACCAAACTTTGGTGTGCTGGATCTGATTTTATGCAAACCTATAATAATGCCCAAACTTGGTTTCAGCATGAGATGTCCAGACAGCCTTCTGTGGACTGTGGCCATGGAAAACCATCTACTGAGTTGAGCAAATCTAGAGTCTACTAAATACCAGCAATTGTCTTGCCGAGGAGAGTTCTGTGCTCTATGGAGACGGGTGATGTGAATCAAGGAAATTACAGGCTGCCAAGCCACCAGGGCTTCTGAAAAGATTATGGGGTGACTTACTGATCTTTAGGTAGGTCATGGGTTTTGGGGGAAGGTTAGCTTTAAAGTACGTAGTTAGAGTTGAAAAGACTGGGTTTGGAATCTCAGAGTTCAAGAGATTGGGCCTGGAATCTCAGAGAGATAGGGATGAAGTGGAGAAAGCTCCAAGCAAAAAGATCTGGGCTCTGGTACGGTTTCTGACACAGCCGGTGGGTGGAACTTCTTGGAGCCCCTTGAACCTTTTGTATAGCCGGTTGTGCACCCCTCCATCTTGCTCAAAAGCTGATGGGAGTCAGAATCAGGACTATAACCCATGTGTTTCGAAGTCCAGGCTAGGACAACTTCTATTACTAGAAATCATTTCATTTTAGTGATTCACCATCGGTTTTTCTCTACTCCTTTGGCAGTTTGCCTGATGCTTCAGATATTCTACTTTTCTTTTTTTTCATATTTAATGAAAGAGGTGTCACTAGGGACAACCATAAAAAGAGTGAATATAAGAGGAATTTGGGAGGTTTCAGTGTGAATACTGACCTCTGCTTCTTGTTATGGGCTGAATTGTGTCCCCTAAAATTCGTATGTTGAAGTCTTAACCCCCAATACCTCATGATGTGACCTTATTTGGAATTGGGTCAGTGCAGATGTAATTAGTTAAGGTGAGGTCATACTGGATTAAGGTGAGCCCCTACTCCAATATTAATGGTATCCTTATTAAAAGAGAAATCTGGACAGACACATACACAGGGAGAACATCACGTGAAGATGAAGGCAGAGGTCAGGGTGATTATTTCTACACGTCAAAGATATTTCTACTATAGCAACCATTGGAAGCTAAAAGAAGCCTGAAACAGTCTCCCTCACAGTTCTCAGAAGGAAACAATCCTGCCGACACCTCAGTTTCGGACTTCTGCTCTCCAGCACTGTGAAATAATACACTTTTGTTGTTTGAGCCACCTCGTTTGTGGTGCTCTGTTATGGTAGCCCTGGAAAAGTCATACATTCCTCAGTGCTCTCATTGGATGAGCACCTCACTGGTTGTCTGCTGTATGGTCTTCATTGGCTTTTTCTCTCACCCACATATTTCATGCTCTCTATAGTCGTTTTCTTTCTTTCTTTCTTTTTTTCTTTGTTCTTTTTGTACCGAAAAGAGCATGGTAATAGGGCAGAAAAGTTAAGGAAAAAGTAAGTACCCCATTTAATTTTAAGACTTTTTATGTTTTTTGACAAAAAAATGAAATATTTTCTAAAGCAATTTATTTGGCAATTTTTTTAGGGATTTTACTGGCATTCTACTGTTTAAGCTACTCACCTGGGTCATTTAACCCTCAAGTTAGTCCCAGGGTTTATATTTCCTGTGAGATTAGTGTCAAATTTTATGTAACAGAGAATGTGCTTCTTTTCTTTGGCCTGAATATTGCCCATACATCCTACCATGTCAGAAGGGTTGCTAGGGTCATTGATTCTGCGGAGCTGTTGCTAAAAGTTTCCACTACTCATTGTGGGTCTTTCTGAAGTCCACTCTTCTAGAATGTCTTTGGCCTGACCTGATCACTCAGAAGCCATGTCACAGAGAGAGTCGAGCTGTCTCTTCTGCAGTCAGGTCCTCATAGGGGTGGACTAGCATGTGTCCATCAACCCTTAAGGGCTATCCTTGGCTTTGTAGAGCTCAAAACTTAATTTTATCACTTATTCAGACTGTTCCGTGACAGTGAAACTCTTAAAAGATCGATATGTAAGCCTGCATGTCAAGAGGTGTGTATCTTTCTGGGAATTGGGGTACCCATGCTCCTAGCCCATGCTGCTTAGTGCAGGCGGGGTCAGAACAAAGCTGGTGTCCCTAAAAAAGTCTCCTGATCACTGCTGCCCTGCTAAGTTTATATAGTTCAATCTAATAGGTTGTTAAACCTTCTATTTTAGTTTAATAACGGATGAGCAAAAAGTTTGGAAAGTAGATGTTCCTTGTACCCATTACCCAGCTTCCCCTACCAGTGGTATCTTCCATAATACGGTTCACTATCGAAACCAGGAAATTGATATTGGCACCATACAATTGACTAGTTTTCAGGCCATACTTGGTTGTACCACATTTTCATTTGTTATAGTTTCACCGAGTGAAAAATAAAGTTCTGAGAGTGGTTTCCTCTGCCCTGTTTGGTGATTTTCTCCACCTTTAGCTCTCTCCTTTAATCCAGCCTCCATGATACAGATGAGGTTGTCTTCCCTGAATTCCCTGCCTCCTTGTCATTCCATTTTTCCAAAGTGATTCCATCTTTTTCCGCCAGGGTCTACACAGGCATGAACTCCTGGACCCTCTTTACTGGGCCAGCTTCTCTGCCTTCTTCTCCACCCTGTTCACCTTCTCAGGGCCAGCTATGTGTACCAGCAATCTGTGATCTCCTCAACCTGCCATATTTATCATTTAGCATTTCTCATTTGTCAGACCTGTGTCTCTCCTAAATTGTTAATTCAGAACACATTTTTTCAATCTTTATGGACTTTTTGTTTTCTCATGGGTAAAGGGAGAGGACTAGATCACCTATAGGCTATATGGTCTAGAGCAGGGGTAGGCAAATTTTTTTCTGTAAAGAGCCAGGTAGTAAATATTTTAGACTTTGGAGACCAAATGATTTCTGTTACAACTACTTGACTCTGCCCTTATAGTGCAAAAGTAGCCTTAGACAATATGTAAATAAATAAGTTTGGTTATGTTCCAGTAAAACTTTATTTATGGACACTGAAATCTGAATTTCACATCATTTTACATGTCCCCAAATATTCTTATTTTTTTAAAAAACTTTAAAAATATAAAAACCATTTGATTCACAGGTAGTATAAAACAAAAGGCGGTGATCTGGATTTGGTTCATGGACTATAGTTTGCCAACCCTTGGTCTAGTGGAGAGACTGAACTTGGGAGCCAGACAGATAAGGATTTGAGTCACTTTTCTCACTTGCTAGCTGTGTAGCCGGGACAGATTACACAACAGTCTTAAGCTTGAAGACTTGCAGAGTTGCTGTGAAAATTAAAGATACCTTATGCAAAGTTTTTGTAATGCAGAGGGCGCTCAATATGTATTAGTTTCTTTTTCTTTCCCTTGAGGATCTTTCCAAAAGTGGAATCCAGTCAGCCAGAGCACAAAGTCCCTTTCTGTCATGAAGCCTTTTGGGCTGGCTTCAGCATACTCTTAGCCCTATCTGAAAATGTGCATGTGTGTGCAGAGAGTTTTATTGTATACATCTGGGTTCCATACCTCTCCATGACAACAGGGAGAAATTACCTCTCACCATGTCCACCTATAAGAGGTCCTGAATTTTAGATTGTATGTGAAATGCCTCGATTTAGCAAATCCTTAACTTTTAGAATTTTATAGCACTTTATGGTGGCGGTGTTTTTTTTTAATCAGGAAGTTTTAATGAAATTTTAAAAATCAATATGTTTTATACATTCTGTAAAAGAGACACTTCAATGACTCAAAAACCCTGCTATCTCCCAGTGCGCTGACATAAAAGTTTGGGGTTACATTCCCTGGATGAGGAATCTTTCCAGACATCCTCTGAACTTACTCACTTCCCTGTCCAGCCAGGTTTCATGCTTGGATATTTCAGCCCATTATAGAATTTAAAGTGATTTACCTGGATTATTTCACTTGACACCCAGGCCCAGGTTTATTGGCATCTTTTTATATGAGGAAACAGGCTCAGAGAGGTTAGAATAATGGACAGCACCACACAATAGTGGGAGAGACTAGAATGCAGGCCCTTGGATTCCGGGTCTGGTGCTTTGTCAGCTGCACAGCCCGTTTTCAACACTGCTTCTAAATCTTGTGTTTGGTTCATTCTGCAGCTTCATTATATACTTTTTGAAGCTGCAGTCTACATCTTTTTTTGTGTTCTCTGAGAGATCCTAAGCAACTTTATACAGTGCAATTTGTCAATTGACATTTAATAAATACTTGTTCATTTATTCAGACATCTAGGAACTGCCATTTAGCAGTTTCCTTCAGTCAGTCGGCTGTAAGCATTTGCCGAATGCTTCCATGAGCCCAGGGACAATATCATAAATGCTATGGAGGCTACACAGAGATGGCTGTGTATGTCAGGAGATCTTCAATTTGGTAATAGATTTAAGAACAGAAACCTCTGGCATTAAACTGACTCGGGTCTAGATCTCAACACTGGTTCTGGTCAGGTGTCAGGTTATTTAACTTCTACAGGCCTTGTATCCTCATCTGTAAAGTGGTGAAATGAAAGTCTACTTCATAATGATGCAAGTGTGTGGTTTCTAGACAGTGCTTTAAAAATAGTAACTGTTATCAATAATGAGCAATTAATAAACATATCAGAGAGGTTACATTGTGGTAAAAAGGGCTCTAGATGTCAGTGGCTTACACTCTGTTTCCACATGTTTCTGTTTTATGTCCATTGTGGGTGAGCTGTGGCTCTGCTCTAAGTCATCTTTCCTTGGTCCTCAGGTTAACGGAGAAGCTTCCATCTAGAAAAAGAGAGCATGGGAAAGCCCGAACTGGCTCTTAGGGCTGGAAGTGACATGCATTACTTCTCACCTGTTGGCCAAATCAAGTCAAAATAGTTAAGCCTGACACGATTCGGAAGAGAAAATATAATTCTCCTTTAGGTAGAGGCAGCAAATATTTTTGAACACTATTATAGTTTACCACAATATATATGCAAAATAGTCTGTAAGAAGTACAAGAAAGGTGGTACAGAAAAGACATGTAAATGCTGAATAAACATTAATGCTGAGTGTGTTTTCAGGCTTAATTGCTTCCAGAATAAACGATTCTTTAAGAATTTTCTGAGAAAGGCTTGTCATTGTCACTCTCTTGTCAGGTTTATATAAAACCAAAGATTACTGTACATACACTCCTAACAATTGTCAAATACGCAAAGTTCTGTGAAAGCCAAGCTTCTGTTTATCTTCTTGAAGGCTTTTAGAGGCAAACACTGACTGATCAAAGCAAATAGTTTCTTTTTGTCAGCCAATCTAGGCTTTAAAATGAATTTGGAGAAATTAATGGCATTCGGAGACTCATTAATTAAAACACACACACACACACACACACACACACACACACATACACGCGCGCGCGCATACACACACGTCAACCCTTTGGATCTGGTATCAGTCAGGGTCCACTAGTTACAAACAATGGAATCCATTCTAGGGGGGAAAAAATCTAGTACAAGCAATTAGGTATTTCAGAAACTTTCCAGGAAAGTTTTGCACTTAAGAAACAATGGCCGAATTACATTGATTACATTGCCAGGCTGTTCCAGTAGAGAGGTGACTGCTGCCAATGTTGGGCATGAAGCACTGTTACTAGAACCTCTGCCAAGTTGCCCCTGAAAGCTAGAAGCCTCCCTTCCCTGTGCTCTGCCACGTTGCCACAATGGATTTTGGATGACTTCCTCCTTTTTTTTAATTTTAATTTTTTAAACAATCTTTTTCAAATCAAAATCTCATGCATTTACCACTCAACAAAGTGATTGAATTTTGCATCCTTAATAGTGAGAAAATCTGGTATGCCATGTCTCCTATGTGATACATTGTGACATACAACGTCTCCTATAAAATATTCTTTTATCTGGATGCATATCATATCTGGTTTTCTTTATTTTTGAACTGATAGCAGCTATTGGTAATTGTTACCTAGATGTATTAATTCAGTGGGGGTTATTCTAATTGGTGTTCTAATTTTACTATTTCTTTCACAATTTTGTAATAACTTAATAAAGATACTCTTCTTATCTATTTTTGGGTTATCCAGTTGTTCAGATCATAATGGAAAGGCAGGATAAATATTTAATATTTGATTCTTTCCCTTTATTTATTAGATCATGAATTGGTTCCCTATTACCTTACCATTTTCTAAAGATGACCAATTAGTTTTTTAAAAAATATATTACTATGACTTTTTGAATAAAAACATATTTAATGAGTTTCGATCAAATTGCAGTTATCATTTTCAAAGTTCAAACTTTTCTATCTTTTGCTAGTGAAAGACTCAATTTGGCTCCTGAGTCCTTTTGGCATGATCCTTGTGGTCTTGAATAGTTTCCTCACTATCTGGTAGAACAAAAAGTTTCAGGCTCATTTTGTACATCTTGCGCCTCAAACTACAATCAGTCATTTCTTCAAGAAGCCCTAGCTTTTTTTTTTACTGAGAAATAGCATTTTGAGGCCATGATCTGGTCATGAATAATAATTGTTGCTACTGGGTTGGCTATTGTTTCTGGGTCTCTTCAGTGGACAGAGCTAGTAGATCTATATGTAATATTACACATATGTAGCATTACATATATATATGTATATATATGTACTTTGACCCTTTATCTTACCTTTATATATATATAAAGATAAAATAAAAGGTCAGATAAAGTACCTCATAGATTTATAACTGGTACTTCCAATTCGAATTTATGACTAGTTTTTTTAACTTAACTTTTTCTGTGTTAAATCTATGTATTCTTTCTTTTATACTGAAAATCTTGATCTTCAAAAATACAGGAGATGATATAATTACTAATTTATTTTATCTCATATTGAATACACAATAGTCTTAGACTAACAATGCTACTACTAACATCACAAATGGAATTACTGTGAACAGTTAAACATCTTTTTCTTATGTTCTCATTCTTCTGATTTTTAAATAGTCATTATATGTTTAATTTACCTGAGCACATGGTCATTGCATACTGTCTGTCCTTTTCTCCTCTTTAAACCTCATTTAGTTTTGGTTCTACAAATAATTATATGTTTAATTGTCATCACCAGTCCTTACGCCAGTGTCTCTCTGGCCATTTTTCTGATGCTTGTTCTCTAGTACATTCTTCAAAAAAGGCTTATACATGTCAATAACCCTTGGATCACATTGTCTCTCCCTGAGAATCTTTATACATTATTTTCTCCTGGCATAAAGTATTGCTGTCAAAAAGTGTGATGAAAATTTAATTTTCTTATCTTAAATATCACTACCTGTTTTTGCGTTTAATCTCCAATCATTTTTTCTAGAATATATTTTGCTGTTGGTCATTCTGGGTTGGTATTTTTAGATACTCCATGTACTCTTCCAATATGTAGTTTCAATTTTTCTTTTTCTTGGATAGTTTTTGAAATAAAATTTAGTATTTGTTCTGCTCCCTTGCTTTGGTTTTCTTCTTCAGTGTCTCCTATTAGCCTATGTGTTGGATCATCTTTGCCTATTGTCAATATTTGTAACTTTCTTTTACATCATTTTTATTTTTGTTGGTTTCTTGTTTATTTAAAAATTTCCTTTAAATTTTTTTCTATTTCTCTCAAGACATTATCTATTGTGTTTATTCATCCTAATTTTCATTTTTAAAATGTTTTCTTTTATATACAATTATTTCTTGAATTCTGTCATCTCACTTCTGAGTTTTTCTTAGTTCTGATTTATGGTGTCCTTTTATGTCTTGTATCATTTAAATTTTATTTATTTTTTAATAGAAGGTTACAATTTTGATCCATTTTTTAGACATGTTTTTCTAGTGTTTTTTTTTGATGACCTATGTAGGGATGTTTTTCAACTCCTCTATCTCTTTTTTTAAAATAATAACCACGTGGAATTAGGTCTTAATATTTTTATGTTGCTTATTTTAAAATTTAATTCTCTTGAAGTTTTAGAAGGAGGCATGGTTGAAATTCTCTTTAATTTTTATCTTCTGTTGTTTTCATGTAATGTTTCTGACTTTTCCTCTACTTTTAACTAGATTGCCTCTTTCCTTTGTTTCTACCCATCTCGATTATGATTCCACTTCCAGAAGTTCTCCTCAGTGTAGAGCCCTGTCCTGAAAGAAAGCCCTGACTTAACAGTTGCAAGAAATCACAAGAGCTTAACTTCTCCAGACCCATCAGGCCTTACCGAAAGCCTCGTGTACTCACCCACTGTTAGACTGGGAAAAGCCTTTCCAGTTTCAGCTGTTCTCAAATTGTCCCATTGAGCGCTCCTTTACACACCTGTTGGCTATTTGCAAGTTCTCTTGTTCTCAGGCTCAGTCTGTGCTGCTTTCTCCTGCACAGATGCTGAGACCTTGCAGTTTGTGTGACAGTTGGTGATCTTGTATCTTGGGGTTTGTGGAGGAAATGTTGTCATCTAGTTTTGTTGTAAATGTTGGATATGGCAATTTGGTTTTGCTATCTAGTTACTTTATCTTTTTTTTTTTTTTAATGTGGGGATTCAGAGAGATTAAAAAATTATACCCCACCGCCCCTTTCAAAATTTTTTCTACATGTATTTCTCTTTGAAACTTCCCAATGCACTAGTTACTTTATCTTTTTTTTTTTTTTTAATGTGGGGATTCAGAGAGATTAAAAAATTATACCCCACCGCCCCTTTCAAAATTTTTTCTACATGTATTTCTCTTTGAAACTTCCCAATGCAACTGAAAAAAAACAAAAACAAAAACAAAAAACTCTCATGCAGGTGTACCTGATTGGTTGAGTTTAAGTCACATGTCTTTGCCCTAGTTGTGGGGGGTGGAGGTGGGGGATTGGGAAAGTAGTTTCCAGCTTCCACTTTGGGAAAGTGGGACTTATAAGATTGGAAATGCCCTAACACAGGAAGGTTATTGAAAATGTATGAACTACATCTATTGTGGATCTATACACGAAAGCATGGTTTTTACACAGATAAGCCAGGTAGATGCCTTTGCAATGTCATTTGAAGGGCTTTCAAGGTCCCAACTGCCTTAAATATTTATACTAATGACTTGCCATAAATAAGGGGCATTAGAGTTACTTCTAGAATAAAGATATTGTCTGTTAAAGACTCTAAACTTCATTTTAATAATAAAATGATATTTAGGAGGGTTAGATCAGTTTATCTGATCAGAGGCGGGTTAGATCAGTTTTCTGATCAGATGAACTGGTTGGTTCATCTCACAAACCAGTCATTTGGACAACTGTTTTTGAATTGACTTAATCTTTATAAACTGTCTGTATGTGTACCTAGAGCTCTTGACTCTAGAGATCTACAGAAGCACCTTACATGTAATCTTGTGCCATTTTAGATATAAACTTAAGGCAAGCTATAATCGGCTACCTCTCTTAGGGTCTTGTGTGTTATACTGTTGAGCATCTTCTTCTGTGTTGGTACTACAGTTCCATTGATTTTGACCCTTTTCTGGTGTATCCCAATTTGTTCACCTTCCCTACTGGCCTGACACAGAAGTTCTGGCATATTTTAGAGTGAACTCTTATAGCTTATAAATCAAGATATTCAGGAAAAAATTAAACTCTTTTATACATCTGCCCATTAATTAAAGAATGCAGATTTCTTTTCTTTCTTTCTTTCTTTCTTTCTTTCTTTCTTTCTTTCTTTCTTTCTTTCTTTCTTTCTTTCTTTCTTTTTTTTTTTAATGCAGATTTCTTTAACTCTTTCATCACAGTGGACCAAGCTCCATAGGGATTAAATAAGCATGCAGGAGATGAAGTAGAGAAATTTGTGATGTGTGACATCTGTCTAATCTTTTCAGTAAATGAACTCCTCATTTCTGTACCAGCCAAGGGTTCCTGGTAGAATATGTTATTTATAGCATTACATGAAAGTGCCTAGAAATACAGTGTGGGCAATGAAACATGACAAATGGAAGTTGACTCCTAGGGGAGGAAAGCTTCCTTTAACATTGCCTTGTTTCCTGTTTTTGCTGCTATATTTGCTAAGAGTGTCTGAAGCATGTCATTTAATGAGTGTCTAGTCTGAATGCTTTTTCACCCAGACACGCCAAGACTACCACTGACTATTTTCTAAGGAGATGTTGATTAACAGCGGTAGAGAGCCTGCTGAGTAGAGCTTACTATTGATTCTGAGGGTAAATGGAGTTGAGTGGTGGCATGAAAAATCCTGGCAGGTATTGAGCACTTACTATGAATCGATTTCATCTCACACATGTTTATCATTTAATCCTCCCAAGAACATCATGCAGTAGTACTATTATTTTCACTTTACAAAGAATTTTAAAGTTCAGAGAGATTAAATCATTCAGCTCATAGGCATGTAATCTATGCAGTTTCACTGGTCCCAAGCTTAAAAGGTGCTCATGTTAGGTTTAAGGCTCTATTATTATTATCTTCCTGAAATTCTTAATAATTTTTTTTTTAAGCAGAATGCTCTGCATTTTCATTTGCAGTGGATCCCAGAAATTATGCAGTTAATCTTGCTTAAAAGCACTAACCTTGAACATTTCAAATGCCCATGTCTCTTTCTGTGGAGTTTATGACTGCCCTCAATTCCCTGGATCTCAAGAGGCAGGTTGGGTAATTCTGCTGTGTGATGAGAGATCTTTCCTGGATCAGGAGGAAGAGTGGCTATAGGTGGAAGAAGGAGGTGGAAGGAGCTCCCCTATAGGTGCTGTCTTTACCCCTCTCCTATCTGTCATCTCTTTCTCTCTGTAGATTCTTCCCAATCTCCCCAGTTCTGCTAGCCTTCACCATACTCAGTGGAGAGCTGGAATTAGAACCCAGTACTCCTGATTCCAAACTCCACGCTCTCCTTGCTAATCCTATCTGTGGACAGACAGGTGTGCTGCTTAGTTCCAAATGCTCTAGCAATTCTTTGATTAGCTCAGATTTACACCACCCACATCAACATTTTGTGTTCTGGCTGGACTTGCTTGCAATTGGGAGGATGACTCTCTAGCTTCAATCTCTAATCAACAACTGCCTTCTGAACTGCAGACATTTATTTCCAGACACCAACTGGACAAATGCAGCTGATATTTCTGCAGGCACCACAAGCAAATCATCTACTCTTTTACAGCTAGCCTTTCTTCTCATAGTTGTGATCTCAGTTAAGGGAGTCTCCTCTCAGCCAAGTGCTCTAGCTGAATAGCTTAAATTGTCTTCACCTCTTCCTTTTCTCTCATTCTCAACATTGCTAAATCCTATAGCGTTTTTTTTTTTCCCTCCAGAAAAGTCTCATCCCCTTTACTACTGCCTTAGTGTGTTCCTTGGCGAACTCTGCTAGATTTTATAGCCATGGTAATTGGTCACTCTCTCTCACTGTCTCTCTCTCTCTCTTTTGGTTAGTAACACTTTATTTTGTAATTAAATTTACAAAATTTATTTGATGTGTTGAGAAGGGGAACCTCTGTTTTAAAATTTTTATATTTAATTAAATTAATAAATTGAGGTATAATTGGTATATGTATTAGTTTATAATTGGTATTTTATATTAGTTTTGGGTGTACAACATAATGATTCAACATTTGTATACATTGCAAAATGATCCCCACAATAAGTCTAGTTAACATCTCTCACTTTACATAAATTAACCAGTGTCTTTGCTTTATCATCGTCCCCTTCCAGGCTGTCCTCCACTTTGCTTCAGAGTTATCTATCTTTTTTATTTTTATTTTTTAGGCGAGGCAACCCTTGGTTGACCTCAGAGATTGCAAGCACTTTGTCAGTTACAATCTCTTATTTTTTATTTTTTTATTTTATTTTTTTTAATGCCTACAGCACCTGGTCTTCCTAGATGGTCTCCCCATCCAAGTACTAACCAGGCCTGACCCTGCTTAGCTTCCGAGATCAGATGGGATCGGGCTTGTTCAGGGTAGCATGGCCGTAGAACAGAGTTATCTATTGATAAAACAATCTTGATCATTCAATCTCTTGCTTGAAACCTCCATGGGCTCTTGTTGGCCACAGGATAAAGTCTAAACGACTTTCACTGTCTGGCCTCGCTCAGTCTTCTCAATTTCACCTTTTGTTTCTCTCCTACACTCCATGCATCAGCTGCCCTGGATTCCTGTTCCCCAGTAAAAGTACTTTTTATGCCTCTCTCCCTTTGCATGTGCTATTTCTTACTGGAATTCTCCATCTTGTCTTTCATTATTCTCTTAGTGATGTATGCATTCTCCAAGATGTGGATCAAATGTCGCTGGTGCTAGAAAGTTTTCCCAGATCTCCACCTACCCCTTCCCAATCTCTCTTTTTTTCACACTTTATTTGTAAGAATTTGGCCATGAGTCTGTCAGTGGTCAGAGGGTAGGAATAATGGCTGTTCATCTTTGTACTCCCAGTGACTACTGCAATGCCAGACATTCAGGAGGGGATAATGACATATATGTGTGTGTGTATAAAATTTTGAGTACAACTCAACCAATCATGTCATCAGCTCAGAGGGAAAGATTCTTACTTCCAGAATTTTCTGTTGCCAATTACATAGTATATGACCATACGAAAACCATATTTTATCAAAAATGTATTTTCTAATTCATGTTTATTTTGCTCATTAAAAAACTCTATACCACAAGGTAGGAGGAAGGGGTGGGGTGGACGGGGTAAAAGGAGTCAAATATGTGGTGACAGAAAGAAATCTAACTATGGGAGGTGAACACACAATGTAAATATATATATGCCTTACTGTTAAAATGTACAGCTGAAACTTATATTTCATTAACCAACGTCACCATAAAAAAATTAATTAATTAAAAAAACTCTTTGAAGATAAATAAAACTCTTTTTAAATGGTATGTAGTTAATATACAATGAAATGCACGGGTCTTAAATGTTTATGTTGATACACTTGATGATTTTTATATACCTTTGCAACGACCATCCCAAGCAAGACAGAATGTTTCTGTTAACTCATAAAGTCCCTTCGCTTCCCATGACCCCAAGAATGACCCATTTTTTGACTTCGATCATCATAGGTTAGCTTTGCCTTTTGTAGAAGTTCATATAAATGGAATCGTGCAGTATGAACTCTCCTGTACCTGCCTTTCCCACTCATATCATGTTTTTTGAGATTGTTCTGCTTAGCAATCGTTCATTCCTTTTTATTGCTGAGAAGTATTCTGTTGTAGGAATGTACCACAATTCATTTATTCCTTCTCTGAGTATGCATGAATAATCCTGAAAATCTGAGAAGGCATAAGCCATCCTGTAGTCTTGGACGGTGGCATCAGGGAGAGTAGAACAGTCCATTTGGCTCTTATCATGGACCCTCGAGGTCAGGTGTTACATATGGCAAATGTCACCAGACCGATGGGTTCTTTTTATTGCTTTTGTTCTATCGCCATTAGACTGGTTGACATACCTTTCTGCACACATTGTGCTTGTTTATGTCATTTCTCTTGCAATGGAACACAGATAACCAAATACCTTAGAATCATACTCTGTGGAGTGGTCTTTTATGAGGGTCCATGATGTCGATTTTGGCTCCTCAGAGGTTTTTTTCTCCATATTTCTAGCTTCTTAGCCATATTCCAGATGGTTGCAATCACTTCTGGAATGTACTCTCTGGCTCAGTTTGGGTCTCTGAGCTCCAGATTCCACTCTATTCTAACCACAGGTGTCCCATGCCCACTGCCGGGCTTACATCTCTATTGACTAGCCCAGCCTGCACACCCTCCAGGCGCCGCTTATGATCTTCTTGCTTAGGATTCTCAACACCAACCTAATCTCCTGCTTCGATAACTGGAACTTGTCTGTGTGTCCCTAAGCCCAACTTTGTGTCTCAGACCCTGACCTCAGCTTTGCCCTCAGCACCTGTTATGTCACACACCCTCTTGGCATAGATATCTTTCAAAGTGAAACTACATAGGTGCCAGCTTAAAAACACTGAGAAGAGCTAATTGCATCCTTATTTATCACACCTGCCCATGGTCCCTCCTAAGACTGCAAAGTATTGGCTCTATGTACTTGTACTAATGTCAAACACTTTAACTCTCACAACAGAACCATGAAGCTAGTGGTAGTACCACTGTTTTAGGACAAATGTAGGAATGAATACGGAAAAATAAAATAACTAAAAAAGACCACCCCACCCTCCACAGGTTATGCATTCCTTAATAGATTCCCAGTTCCACATAATTTAATAGGGTGATAAACTGTCCCCGTTTGCCCAAGACTATCCCAGTTTAACACTACATTCTGCATTCTGGGAGACCCCATGGTTGTAGGCTCACCTAGCTAGCTGGTTAACCTAAAACTTAAAAACAACATTGAAAAAACCTGTTTTAGTCAGAAGAAATTCTTGCATTTAGTTTATTTAAATTAAGCAATGGTATTATAATCTCAAAGTGCATTTATTAACCCAAAGAGACAAACTTTTAGAGTATGGCTTTTACAGAATATGCCCTTCTCCAGGATTAGCTAGCTTCATGTCTGCATTTTTCAGTGTTTCAGGGTTTGGTATAGGCCAGATTGAGGACAAGCACACGAGGCTTACCTCTCTGGAGAGTCTGGATAGTCACGTGTTCATGTTTGGAAATTTTTTCCTTAAAAAATTTTTTTTTGACTTTCACATCTGGAATTTAACACATTTTTGGATCATGAATGTTTCAGGCACTTTGTCCTTAGAATGTATATAATCACTTAATGCTGCACTATGGGAGGAGAAATTTACTCCCTCTATGCACACCCAGGAAGTGCCAGCTTTCATAAACTCTTTATTCAGGAAAATCTAGAAGAAAGCCATAACAAAGACAAGAAATGCTCTCAACACTTCTCACACAGGAGTGCATGCTTTGAACAGTGGAGAACGTGGCATCCTGACTCTCGGAGAGCGGAGATTTATAGCTCTTTGTTTCATGTTTTTTCAACCTTGAGAGAAGGACATTGTAATGTCACTGAAATTTATTCTGTTGTCAATAAAATAATTTCTTCTCAGTAGATATCTCAGATTCAGGGAAAACTTTTGAAAACAAAAGTGGCAGAGCAAAATCAGACTTATGGCCAGATGGGCATGGGCGAGGCTGGGGAAACGGTGTAAATATATGGAAATTAGAATCACTTTCTAGGCAGAAAGGGATTCGTTTTCAAAAGAGCAATGGAGACCAACATCTCAGAGGAGGGCGAGTTTATCATGAGCTATAGGCTTTGGGGGAGAAGGAGTTACCTAACTAGGTCCTGAAGGAAAAGTGGTATATATGAATCTTGGACTTCCAGAACTGTGAGAAGATAAATACCTGTTGTTTAAGCCATCCAGTCTGCAATATTTTATGGCAGCCCTAGTAGACTAGTATAGAAGAAAACCAATGCTTACATGACAATTAAAATTTACAGAATGCTTTCTTGTGCATATTCTTTTCTTTTTCTTTTTTGTTCACAGGGTAACAAAATGCTATCAAGTAGCGTGTAGAAATTTGATTCAATTAAGTGCATATGTTTCTTGCATCACGAAGTGTAAAGTTTAGGTTTGTGTCTTGTCTTCCTTCCTGCTGCTTTTATGTCCTATGAAGCAGGTGGAAATGTCTGACAGTTAAGTAGAGCAGCTAAAAGTGCAGACCTATTGGTATTCTTTGGAAGAAACTCCTTATACTTTTTACCCTAAATCTCCACCCTACTGTCACCCTGCATGTTCTGGAGCTTCTGGAGCTGATATAATTTTTCTTTCCAGTTGTGAGAAATGGTGTGCAATGCTGGTTTAAGACAAGAGGCTACCATCTTGAGAAAAGAATTCTCAGAAATGTGAATTCTCTCTCTCCTCCTTGCAACTCTGACTTCTTTTACTAGTAAGTCATGGACATAATTGCTACACTCTGGTTCCAGTTTGTTGTTCCTAATGGTTCACATGAATTTATCTGCCTTTTCTCCCCTCCTCTCTGCTCCCTACTAACAACTTTCCTCTCTTGCGTACCTCACCAACACCCTGCTTCTCCCTCTTAATTTTAATAAGAACCATAGACAGCTGGAGTTAAGAGGGACCATCTCATGTTATCTCAATCCAGAAGGGCCTTGGAAAGCTAGAAAGAAAGCATCTCCTTTGTCATATTGGTAATATATACTAGGTACTCAAGTACTTTGGTTTACATTGACACTATTGGCGTGACTGATTCACTGATAGAAAATGTAGCCCTTCTGGTCTTTTTTCTTTCCTTTATAAAATATATTAA
>NW_006434369.1:13809186-13840125 GCF_000325575.1 Pteropus alecto
TGACCTGTCACCTATAGATGAGTGACAGTTTAAAGGGCCGGCTGGGAAGGATCAGGGCAAATGTGGCCACAGGCATTGAGGGTTTTGTGGGGTAGTCTCAATGGGAGGATTATCCTCAGAGTAGGCACCACATTTCATTTCTTTTTATTTATTGTAATAAAATACACATATGTAAAATTTACCATCTTAACCATTTTTAAGTTTACATTTCAGTGGCTTTACATACATTGACATTGTTATACAACCATCTCTGCCATCCATTTCCAGAACTTTTTCATCTTCCCAAACTACAACTCTGAACCCATTAAATAGTAACTCCCCATTTCCCCTCCTCCCAGCCCCTGGCAACCATCCATTCTACTTTCTGTCTCTATGAATTTGACTATTCTAGGTACTTTATATAAGTGGAAAGAGGACAATGTGTGCCCTTTTGTGTCTGGCTTATTTCACTGAGTGTAATATCCTCAGGTTCATCCATACTGTAGCATGTGTCAGAATTTTTTTTCCTATTTTTTGCATGAATAATATTTTATTCTATGTGTAAGCCATGTTTTGTTTATCCATTCATCTGTGGATGGACACTTGGGTCATTTACACCTTTTGGCTATTGTGGATAATGCTGCTATGTATATTGGTGAATAACTATCAGTTCCAGTCCCTGCTTTCAATTATTTTGGCCATATACCCAAAAGTGGAATTGCTGGGTCATACAGTAATTCTATGTTTAACTTTTTGAGGAACCACTAAACTGTTTTCCATAGCAGCTACACCATTTGACTTTCATACCAGCAACGACAGGCATCTTCATAATGGGTACAGTGATGTATTGGGCGTCCTGTAAAGCTATGAATAAATGATAGGTACGCATTCTAAAAAGTACAAAGGCACATGGGCCATTAGATACCTTATAAAGCTGTCTTTTTTTCATCATTTCCCATCCAAACAGATAGAAAGTACAATAACTTTGGGTTTGGGAGGTGTAACACATAGAAATATTTGATCAAAGACAAACCGAACTACTGTGCTCTATTAAAAGTGAACTTCTTCTAATAAATAAACTCCATGGACACACTTGCAGCCATATGCCCAAACATGATATGGTATTTACATGCCCAGTAACAAAATCTATTTCTTCATTTATTCTGCAAGAATTTGTTGAGCTTATTTGGAAATATTCTTCCTTAGTCTAAGTTTTTTCCCTTTACCCTTGAAATCAAATAAGTATATACTTTTTCTTCAACTTAAAATTTTATAAACTGTACAGGCATCTGAAGGGTAGAGTATAGACGATGCTCAGTAAATGTCTCCTGGAACAAAACGAGATGTTTTCTGCTCAGGTTTTACAACCGATGGTGTATCTATCAGCTCTCCGCACCCCCCAAATTCTTAGCGAGTGGTGGGAGAAAGACTTTATTTTCACGTGTTGTTTTAGAGAGATGCTTTAAGTGTGACTGCTCTAGTACTTGCCAGTGACAAGCAGAACACTAGTCTTTAAAGACTCCACACAAGTCTCCCCCACAGTGCCAACCATACAACGTTTAAATGGTCCAATGAAGCAGCTGGCTCCCCTACTGGACTAGAAGCTACTCCAGGGCAGGTTTGCTGGAGAGAGACTGATCCTGTGGGGATGAGCCCCAGGAAGGCCCAGCCCCCAAAAGTGACCCTTCTCTACCTGACAAGATAGCTTAGAAGGCAGTGGGAAAGGATTGAAGGCCCATGAGGAACAAACACTAATCCTAGGTTTACTAGGGGAAGAAACAGGGGTGACCTTTTTTCACCAGGTGCTGCTATGTCCCAGACCTGCTGCTATTCCTGAACCCTATGCAAATGAACAGGAAATCCATGCGTGGGGAAAGGAGGAGGTTCATGGTCTCTAATTAGTTTCTTTGGTGTGGAATCTGTTTTTCTTTTTCTTACAGCTTGTTGACTTCACATGTTGACCAATTCTTTGCCTTCAAGAAGCTTGGGGGAGGGACTGAGAAGCAAAGAGTCACATCAACATGGCCATTGCTACAGCAGAGGTTTGAAGCCGATGCATAGCGATGGCTTCTCTTTCTTTCATAGAAGAAAGGAGAGCTCTGAGGAAGCAGGATGAGTGAGGGTTGAGCTAAATCTAGACCAGAGTTTCCCATGCTTGGAACTGTTGACGTTTTAGACCAGATCATTCTTCGTTGTGGGGGCTGTCCTGTGCATTGTAGGATGTGGAGTAGATCCTTGGCTTCTACCCACACTAGATGACTGTGATAACCTCTCTCCAGCTTATATTAATAAAAAAATACCTCCGGACATAGCCAAATGTCCCCTGGGGGACAAAATTGCCTCTGGTTGAGAATCACTGAGTCACCGAGGAAATCAGAGAAGAAAAAGACCTTCCATGCACAGGCACGGAGTTGGGAGAGAGTGCAGCCCATTTGGGCTCCCTCAATGGTTTCAGAGTGGGTGGAACTCAGGATGCCAGAGACCAGAGCACAGACTAACCACTTAGGTGCAGGGGCAGGCATCAGGGAACGGCACTGCGCAGTCAGCTCGGGGTGTTATTGGGTGGCTTTCCGATGGGTGTCATTGACAATACGCACCATCTGGCAGCTTCTTATTATAAGTAATTAGTTTTACTAAGTATACTCTAAGCTTTTAAAACCCCAGTTAAACTCTAATCATTATTTTAAAATGCTGCACCTAAAGTTCAATGCCTTGGGGCAAAGCCCAGGTCTCTTTGTTCATGGCCATGCTTTGGAAAGAGGGCTTCGTGTGTGCTCACCGGGAGCCAGTGAGGAAGGGTGTAGTAGAAGACCCTTGTCATAGCAAGACAATCTGCTATGGAGCATCAGAGGGCACCAAAACTGGAGTCTGGGAGATGGGATAGAAGGCAGCAGAAATAATGAGGACCTGAAATGAAGACCCAATGTACCAGGGTGGAGCGGAAGGCTGGCTCGTGAGTCTGTTAGGAGGTATAATTGGCCAGACAGGGGACTGAGGAGAGGAAGGAGCAGCCCCGATGAGCCCGGCTTGTTTGGTTTGGACATCTTCTTTTGGTAGGTGCACTGAGATGGGAGGTAGGAGAGGAGCCAGAGCAGGTACAGAGCCGGAGAGGACAAAGTTGGCAAGTCAGAGTTAGAACAGCGGGGAAATGACCTCACTGACCATTAATCTGGAGTCAGGGATAAAGGACCAGGCCGAAGATACAGATTGTGGGTGTTGTACTGAGGCGGTAGTTGACACTGGGCAGGATAGCCCAGGGGAATGTATAGAAAGAGAAAGAATACAGGGGTTAGGATGGGGTCCTGAGGAACAACAGCCGTTTTTTATTGCTATCAAATCCCACTCAAGTCCCTCTTCCCACGATCCTTTTACAAACCCACAGCCTACCATGATGTCTCCTAACTACCCGCTCCTTTTAAAATCTAAACCACTCATGTTCTACCTAAACAATTACCACACTGGATTCGTTTTGAGTCCAACGGCTCTTTATTTCTGTGAACTGTTCTGTGTTTTGCTCTTGTCTTCCCAGCTCCACTGGGGCTTCATTTTCATGTCTTTTCCCACCTTATTCTGAATTGGTTAATCCTAGTAACGATTACCCCATAAGGGCTATGGGAAACTTAGTTGAAGATTCTGGGTCCAGTTAGACATTCTGACAAGAGGACAAAGTTCAGTTCGCTCGGAAAAGCCCTACACCCATGTCCTTCCTGCCAGCACCTGGGGCTTGGGGATGACTCACTGAGTCAGCACATCTTGGGTCTCTTGGTGGATTCCAAACCTTGATTCCATGAGCAGCCTGAAAAGGGAAGAACCACCTTGGCCTTAGCTCTGAAAACACCCCTTGGAAGACTGGTGGTTTGTTTTACTAAATATAATAAATGGGTGAACTATTTTTTTTTTTAGTTTAAATAAATCGAATTAAAAAAAAAAGAATAAAAATAAACTGGATGTTGAAGCAGCATGTTGAAAAATAAGACACTGTGCTCATTGTTTATTTTGGAAAAAATATTAAAATCCCGTTAATCCTGTTGCAATTGGTGATCAGCACCAGAAAGACTGGTTGGAGGCCTTTATTAGCAAAGCTGCTGGAAGGACAGCTCAGAGGTATTGTAAAATGTGTTCTCTCCTGATGGGGTTATCTGCTAGGAAAGGTGCAGCTTATCCCTGTGGGTGTTTTCACCAGGCTGCCTCTGAACTTTTACCCACTGTTGCAACTGGGGTCATGCGCAGGAGCTACAGGCTTTGGGCCCCTGGTACAGTAAACCCAGACTGCTGGCTTGATGTCAGCAGCGTGCTCCGACCTGCACAGCGGGCACAGGCGATGAGGGATGTCAGTGGCTCAGTGGGTAGTTCTGGTGTATTAAAACAGGGTGTGACAGCAGTGGGAAGTGGCAACTCCCTGGAGAAGCAAATGTGGTCCAGATGGAGCGAGGCTTCCCTACTCTAGGCTTCCCTCTCCTCTGGAGGGAAAAGTAGCACTGTCTGGGGGCAGAAGTGCGTCTGGCAGTCACACCATATGTACCCATTCGTCTATATGTTCTGACTGTGAACTCGTTTCAATTTTTGCTTTCAGTTCTGGGTCCTAGGTGATTTTGCTTCTTGCCCAAGTTGCTGGTTTAATGATGGTGTGAATCAGAAGCCGCGATTAGCCAGCACCCACAAGCATGTAGCATCCAGGCATGTTTCAGCGTAACAGAAGCTGCAGGAGTTTCAGTTTCCCTAAAGTCAGGGCTTTATTTCAGGGCTGTGGCCAAGGGCTGGATTGACTGTTGCTGGTGTGCTCTGGCCTCCCTCCTCCCTCCACTCAGCCAGGTTTCCACCCCCGCAACTACCAACAACTCAGGAGTGGAGAGTGGCTTTCCTGGAACTTATTGAGGTTTCATACCTTTTTGGGGAGTATCGGAGAGGATGCATATACCTGTTCCCGCATATCCAAATCTGTCTCAGCATCACTGTGATGTTTTTAGGTTTAAAGGCATCAAGAGAAGCAGCAGGGCATGAGTACCTCCATTCAGAGTAATGTAATTTGAAATCTGTGCTCTCTCCTGTTATTTCCACATGTGTGCCAACTTTGCAGTTATCAGTTTCCATAACCTCAATTGCACATGACTTTTTAATTTTATTTAATTCTATTTTTGGTTGGAGGCATACAGCACAGAAAGAAAGGTGTGTCAAGCCTTGCTTCTTCATCTTTACCCAGAGGTTTGCTAACAGCTTGGGGTAGATGAAAGCCTCAGGTGCCTCTGTCTTCAGGGCAGAGTGAATTTGGACTAAGGTTGGGACCGGAGCAGAGAGGCAGGGAGACCTGGTCTTGACTCTGCATGTTAGTTGGTGTGACTGGGGAAAAGTGGATAAACCATTATGGAGATGTAGAAGGTAGAGGGAGCAGTAGGGGAGGAATCAGGTGAAGCTTTTTGCTAAATTCTCCCTCCATTACTAACACACCTCCACCCTTCCTCTTCTGATGGAGACACTGAAAATCAGCCATGTTTCTACTTCCTCATCTGATGAAGGGGGCCCTTCTGTTTAGCACAGCCTGTTGGCTGCTGCTGCCTGGGAGCTGTGGAAACGTGGCAGCCACAAAGGCAGTGAGTCAGCATCCCACCTTTCTAAGAGGCCCTGGGAACCCCGCAAGAATGTTCATCACCTCAGGTTAATATTAACTGTCCAGGCAGGCCCAAGGCAAATCCAGGAAGAGAGGTACAGCGTCCTCAGGGCAGATGGCCGGGTGCAGGAGACGGGAGCCAAGAGTCCTCTTAAGCTGGCCCTTTTATCACCCAGCTTATCCCCTCCCCAAAATTCATTTTTCTCTTTCACTACTGTGCAGGTTTCTGGGTAAAATACTGCAGCTGGCTTAGCCCATGCTGGGGAGGGGCCCTAGGGCCAAAGTATGGTCATGATTTTTTAGAGGTTAAGAATGACTTTGGGATCAGAACAAGATTAGAGGTTAAGGTCCACTGTTGATTGTTTTAAGCCCTTGGAAGGGTTATTGTCTAAGCCTTAGTTTTCTCGTCTGAGGAAAACAGACATCACAGCATGTACAGTGAATATAACACAGAGTAGGTGGCAGTTATTATCTTTCTTCTTATGAATGACTATTTCCCAGCTTTTCTGCCACTTCAACTAATATGGGAAGAACTTCTCAAACAATTCTGCTGTAAAACCTGGAGATGGAATTTGATGCATCGTAATGGGCAGCTGTTTTCTGCTTCCCTGGGTGGGTGTGAGAAGGGGAGGGTGACTGTGTGCGTGGAGATAGTGGGACCATGCAGGAAGTGCCTGCTGGGCTGCACCAGACTCATCACAAGTGTTGGAGGGGCCATAAAGAGTCTCTTCATGTACAGAGAATGATCTTTGGTGATCCTGAATCCATTAGGGGCCTGAGATGTCTTGATTATGGAATAACATCAGGCCTCTGACATTGGGGAAGGTGAATTCAGAATGATTGTGAAGGAGCACTCTAGCCTTGAGAATTTTGGCAAAAGAGTCATGAAGTTGGCCTTGTCAAGTCTCCTGTCCTTGGAGCCTTATCATCATCTGCTGACGGATAGCCAGCCTCTTGACCAGATGACTCAGGAGGATGGTTTAACTCCTTCTGGGATTGTTCATGATCAGCTCCGGTAGGGAAATTGGGGAAAACAAGAAAAAGAGGAAAATTTGTTTGTTTACTTGACACCATTATGTGACAGGCCTGTTCTGAGCCACTGAAGATGCAGAGTCATGAACAAGATGGATAAGTTCTCAGTTTTCATGTACCTTCTATTCCAGTGAGGGAGGACAAGAAATAAATAAGGCATTTAAATAAATAAACAAGAGAACTCAGTGAGCAGTAATCACTGTGAAGATAAAAAACTAGGCCATGGTTCTCAAACTTGCATCAGACTTACCTGGAGGGCCAGTTAAAGCAAAGGGCTGGGCCCCATCCCAAGCATTTCTGGTTCAGTGTGTCTGAGGAGGGACCATAATTTGCCTTTCTATCAAGTTCTCAGGTGATGGACACCACTTTGAGAACCACTGACTAGGCTCCTCTTTTCAAGGGGTGGGGGCTGGTTTAGAAACAAAACTCCAGAAGATTAGGTCAAGGGTCGCATTCTCTTTTAGTTGGCTTGAGGTAAAAGGGGTGGAGGCTGTATGTTATTTGGAGTTCTTTTGTGGAAAGGACAGCTGCAGAGAAGAAGAAAACAGTCTCTCTCTTCTCTCACACTACTTTTGTCCCTATTCATTAGCATTGGAGTCCCATTGCTCTGGGAAGCTGGCCGATTCCCTTGGCCTTAAGGAAAGATGCTACACTGTGGCCTAGAGTATTCTCCTTTATTTGTTGGTTCTCATGAAGCAGCAGTTTTAAGGCCAGATCTGAGTCTAAACACTTCAGAAATATCACTGATACCAAAGAGAAGAACCTTCTTGTTCTAGTTGTAATCTGCTCTAGGGATTACTGGGTCCTTTCTCATCAGTTACCCACTGGATAGTTTGTTCGTTTGTTTGTTTTTTAATAAAAAATCTGTCTGTACGTGAAATAAAGGTAACAGTCATCACAATTAATAGGTTATAATCTATCTGAAGGCAGAAGACATAATTCTTCATCTTCCTATTTTCATTATCTAGCAGCATGATTGCCCCTAATGCTAAGCCATAAATGTTTATTGAGTTCAGATAGTCATTCAATCATTTATTCACAGCTGGGCACTATGTTAGGTGCCAGGGATACAATGGCAAAAAAAGACAGACCTAGGCCCTGCCCTCATGAGTTCATGGTCTAAACAGAGGGTAAAAGTTAACTGGTAATTACCATGTGGAGTGTTGGCTCACTTTCTAAGCTAGGAGTGGGACAGTGTGCTATGAAAATATATTACCTGGGAAGGTCAGGAGTAGTGCAGATAAGGGACTCTAGCAGAGAGTTTTCTGGATAAGGACATGGCATATACAAAGGCCCAGAGGTCAGAGAGAGCATGGTGTATTCCCTGACAACTGAGGCCAAGAACTGGAATTCAATCCTGACAGGCCTTATAGGGATCAGGCAAATGTCTTAGGGTTTTCAATGGTTGGTTGCTAATTGTAAAGGTTCTGACTTACGCCCAGAATGGGAATTAACCTAGTATCTAGGTTAAGGAAACTTGCTGTGGCAATGATTGGATTTTGTTTGGAGTTGGCTCTTTTTGCAGGTCTTGGTTCCCAGATTTTCACTTCCTCCCATCTGCTGAGCAAGGAGGTCTGGGTAAACCAGTTTGGATCAAGGAAGAAGCTTGTTGAACTCTTCACCATCAAAGAGCATTCTTGTACAAAAATGACAACTCTATTACAAGGTGGCTTGGGGAAAGATTATGTCCAAAATGATTGTTGAAATGCTAAAATATAATTTTAGCGTCAATGGCTTTTGCCTTGAAGAGGCAGAGATAGTTTCCTGTGAACTCTTTTTGCCTGCCTGGCATGACCTAAGGCAAGTCAGTTAGCCTTTGGCACCTCACTTTTTTCTAGTTACAAACTGGGGATAGTCTGCCTCTAGGAATGTTCTGGGAAGGTTGTGTATAGAAATGAGATGGAGTTTATAAAAACACTGGGCTCCTGAAGGGAAGGGTCAAACATCCAGGATGTTGATTGTTAAAGGCATTTAGTTGATATGGCAATGACCACTGCTTATTCTGTGTGTGTGTGTGTGTGTGTGTGTGTGTGTGTGTGTGTGCGTGCATATGTGTGTACTTAATGGTTAACTATTCAGCCTAGAATTTGTATCTAGTTTATTTCCATAAAAATGCTTTCTATTTGCTTTTATATAGCCCTTCTTCTGTTTTATTTATGTAGAGAATAGTATGCTCAGAAACTTTAGGTTAATAAAGCATTCCAAATATAAAGAGAATGGCTGAACATAACTCTTTCAGCTAATCTTTAATATGCATGGAAAAGCTGCAAATTTAAAGCTAAAAGTTTGTGTTTTGTCCCAAAGACTCTTTGAATTCCTCAGCTTCCTTTTTGAAATGCTTTTTCTCTAAATGATTGAGATTCCCTGGAGCACCCAAGTTCTTTCTTCGTCATGCAGCACCCCCTTAGAAGCATTTGGGTCTTGTTTAAAATTGACAATCGACTTACAACACCCTCTGTTCTGATGAACTTGTTTTCTGGTTAGGCTTCTTCCTGCTACAGCTGGCCTGGATTCTCTCCCTTCCACTTTGACATTTTTAACCCTATGAATTACTGAAGATGAGACTGAAGTTACTTGTAGGTAAGACATGTGGAATTTTGTAATTGTTCAAGATACTCTATTTCTCAGGCTGACTCGTATGTTTGTTTTACACACAGGAAAGAAACTTTCAACTCTGAGAAAAAGAGTGAGACTTTTCACAGGTTTCTCTTTTTGCATGCCCCATTTCCTTCTGATTTCTCTACTGTTTTGAAGAATGGCACGGATTGTCCACCTTAAAACATGAGCAATGTGCTTGATGTAAGAAAGATGGAAGTTACTGATTCTAAGCGGCTGATTTTAGTTCATGGCAAATTTTAGTTTGTGGCTGAGAGAATAGTTAAGCTCAACTTTTTCTTCTTTAACCCTGAAGTCCAATGTGCAGATTTCTAAAGGAAAGCTAAATGCTTTTAACCAACCTTTGGACGAAGCATGAAAAGCCAACTTCCATTCTTCTGATAGGTGTCTTAAGGATGTGTAATTAGAGGCAGAGTTTTAAATTTTTGTATTCTTTTATAGTCCAAACTTGGCTTCAAATGGAAGAACATTGGAAGTCCAACATAATGCAATTTACTTCAGGCTATATGAGGTTGACTCACCTTGAAGCATCATTTCCTGTTTAAGCCTATCACTTTTTAAGGCCATCTGCCCAGACTAGAGCCCTCAGCCTTCTAGCTGGTCTTCTTGATGTTAGTCATCTTTCCAATAACTACAATGGATATATTGAAAAACAAACAAACAAACAACAACAACAACCAGAACTATTGTGTTTCTCCAATGCTTAATTTCTTTCAGTGGCTCTCATGAACTGTCAAATTCATTCCAGACTCCTTTATATACATTAGACTTCTACCTTTTCCCCGTAACATTTACTGCTCTGACTACAGTGTATCTTTCACACACCTGCCAAGAATCCCTCTGCCGGCCTTCCTTCCTATCCTTCAGCACTCAGGCCTAATAGCCTGTTCTCTCTGCAGCCCTCTCCTTCTTCCCAACTGGACGCCTCTCCTCTGGGCTTCCACAGCACCATGCCTACATTGTCATGTTACCACCTTAACTCACAATTTTTGTTGATGCTCTGTGTGCCTTACTAGGCTGGGAGATTAGAAGGAAAGGATGTGTCTGATTTCAACTAGCAGAGGGTCTGGTTCAGAGCAGGTGATCAATAATTTTGTGTTGAACCAATGAATCAATCATTGGGATAGGATTGGGGAGGTATGAAAGTAAGAATTCATTAAAAAATGTAAGAGTCTCATTAGAATGGGGGCCTCAGATATGACTGCTGAAACTAGAAGAATACTTACTCTGGTTGACTGGTACCTGACCTGGTGTGTCCTTGATAGGTCCCAAATCCTATCAAGGAAGCTTTGCTGTCAGAGATGAATGACTGTGACTGGAGAGTAGGGAGACTGGTAGGGGGAACAACTGACAGAGTTTAAAGCATGGAGAAAAGGGATATATGGAGACGTGGAAAGATTTTGGAACACACTGTGAGAATAAGTGGAATTTCAAGATGGAGCTGTCTGGTTTTCGTGATTTTAAAAATTGCACGAGTTATCAGAACTAGTTACCAGAAGAGATTTTCAGGAAGCAAAACTTATCCTAAAGATAGCTAAGAGTGATCAGGCTAGAAGACTATAGTCTGATTTTGGATCTTTTTTTTTGTCAGCTTTCCATTAGATTGCTAGCTGACTAAAGTCAAAGGCAATGTTCAAAATTTCCAGTTATTTTCCAATTATTTTAATTGTAAGAGTGATACATGTTTGTTTTACAAATAATGCACAGATATACAGAATAAAGATGAAAGTACCCCTTCATAGGACTGTCACTAGCCTATAAGGTATGTTAGTATGAATTAGAAAAAGGCACTCCTGCCTGCTACCAGAAAATTGTGTAACAATAAATATGTAAATTACCCATGTCCATTGTAGGAATGTGCCATGCTCAATCTACATAACCACATGTGGCCACCCTACCTCTGTATGCCTCCCTCAGTCCACTCTCCTCAGAGGGCAGATCTTTATCTATCCACATATTTACCTACATGTGTGTGTGCATATGTATTATAAATACATTTATACACAAACATGCATATTCATATACATAGAGGAGAATAAAGAGGAGGTTTATAGAAATGGGACAATATTTTACATACTGTTTGTCACTTACATTTTATTCCTTGACAGTGTATCTTGGATATAATTTTCTGTCAGTTTATAAAGATTTATCTCATTCTTTCTAGTGGCTGCATGGTATTTCATAGTGTGGCTGTACTATATTTAATCATCCTTCCATAGAAAGACATTTAGTTTGTGTCCAGTTTTATTTTATTATACATAATGATGTAACATATATGACTATTCTAAAGTATAAGTTCATAGGTCTAGGCCAAAGGGTACTAAGCTTTCACATTTTGGTAGATAATGCAAAGTTGTCCCCTGAAAGTTTATGTTGAGTTATTGTCTTGTTTCTTAACATCCTTGCCAACGGTTACTATTAGTCTTTTATATTTTTACCAGCTTGATGGAGGAAAAATAGCATCCCATTTTAATTCTAATTTTCCTGATTACTAGTGAGGTTGAATATCTTTTCATGTATGTATCAGTTATTTGTGTTTCTTTTCTAAAATGCATGTATTTATACTTTGTATTTTTTAATTGACTTGTTTAACTTTTCCTTTATAATTATTTATTACCATATTTTGTTTTCAACATACATTCAATTCCTGTTAACTGCATTGGAAATACATGATGAAGGATGAGCGAGAGAGAATGCAGTAAATTAGAAAGATCACAGCATTTTGGAGCAAAAAAGAGTCATGCAGATTATGTTGTCCTAATGCTTTATTTTACAGATGAGAAAATTAATATTTTGAGAGGCGAAAGATGTCTCATAGCTGGTTAGTGGCACGTCTGAAAACTGGTTTTAATTCAAGTAGTTTTTTTCTCCTCTTGCCCCTTCATGAAACAGTGTTTATCAAGAATATCATTGGTTATTCTTTTCTGGGTATTGTGTCTTCCAAGTAAATCTGCACTCATTTAGCAGAAAGCAAATGGAAATCTGTGTAACAGGGGAAGAGTGTAAGCTGTATTAGTCACGTGGGAATGGCTCTCAAGAGCTCTATTACCTGGTAAAGTTAAGGACAGTTTCTTAGTGAAACAAGCCAGTTTTGTGGGAAAAGAAGTGTCATATGCTGATGGAGGAAAGGTGTTCTTTTTAAAAATGGGGGAGGGGCTGCTAATAGACCCACTGCCCACATGTAAAGCTTCCAGTGGCTGTGCGTTTTCATTTTTCAGTTGTTTCAGAATCTATAGTAAGTTATCAGTAGAAATCTGATTCAGGAACCTCCTCCCTACAATACTTAAAAAAGTACCCCAGGTGATCTCGGTGTGGGCTTTCCAATGTGCATCACATTTGGCTTGCAGAACAGACTGAGTGTGAGCCTTCTTTTAAGGAAAGTAAAAGTGTGAAGGATCTGGCAAAACATTGGTCTTCAAGTCAAATTAGAGACCAAAGCCAGACTTCCAGTTCAGGACCTGAGCACGATGACAGTTTCCTCAGAGTCCAGAAAAGGAATCTATGCTGTTGAAGGGAAGGCAGAGAGAGTGACGGCAATGTTTTGTGCTGTGCATGTGGTTAGAGTTTGAGGTGTGTGAGTTTTCTTGGTTCTCACATAATATTACAAGGCAAGGAGGCAAGATGGGCAAGACCAGGAATGTTCTCAGGTCTGTTGGCCATCCTGCCCAGGGTAGCCTGGGGCTGCGTTTCCTGCACATGTCGGACAGGAATTTGGGAAAGTGAAACAGTTTTTATCAAAATACTTGTCTGTAACACTGGGACTGGAGGCCTCCCTGAATTCTCAGCAGATTCCAGATCCACCATCTCCCTTCCCTGAATCACGTGTCTACCAGAACGATTCCAGAGCCTTATTATCACTTAATATCCACTCAGTGTTTATATTTTCTCAATTATAAGACGGTGATGATTATCGTTAATCATAAGACACTTTGCTTGTTTGAATCAGGATCCAAATAAAGTTTATACAGTGGGATTGGTTGACGTGACTGTCTTTTTTAATCTATAGGTTTCCCTTTACCTTTTTTCCCTTGCAATTTTTGTAATTTTTGCTTGTTTTTGAAGAAACTAGGTCATTTTTCCTGTGGAGTTTCTCACCATCTTAATTTTGCTGATTACATCCCCAGGGTGTTGTTTACTATGTTTCTCTGTCACCTATATTTCTAACTCTCTGAGGTGGTGGTGATATTTGACCACATCCGAGTTTGATTTGGGAAGTGATCTTGCTGTCTCTCCAGCCTCACCTACCTGCTCCTTCTTGCCCATTTGGTTTCTATCCCGCTGGCCTTGATCATTCTAGGCTCCCTCCATAGGGCTGTTGCATGGCTGTCCCATCTGTTTCTTACCTCCTTCGAGTCTTGGCTCAAATATTCTCTTCTTGATAAGGCCTGCTGTGGCCACCTATGAATACATATATCCTCAGACCAGCACCCCTGGTTCTAGAAAAGTATCTGACACATGGTAATGGTCCCTACGTATGCGTTGGATGAATTAAAGAAAGGGAAGAACTCTTCTTCTAATTCTTACTCTGCCTATGATGACAATAGCAATAATAGCAAACATTCACTGAATACCCACTCTGTGCCAGTATGCTATGTGCTTAGCTTATTTCATTGTCACAACAACATAGGATCAGTCCTATTATTATCATCCCATTCTACAAACAAGTGTAGTGGGCATAGAGATGCACTGCCAGGTCCTCCTTGAAAGGAAGGCTTATACTCCCTGTCGGTAGAGAGTGCTGTCAGTAGAGAGCTTCCAGCAGTCAGCTTCTTGTTTAATGCCATGCATATCCTGGCCTGTCTATATAGATGATTGATCCAGGCAGGAGTATAAAGGCCTGGATCCTAGCCATCCCAGCCAACAAGGGCCAACTCTGTTGGACCACATACGTTCCAGACTTCCCTTTGGGGTTGCCTGAGGCTTTGTTGCAGTTCAGTGTTTCCTTCTGCCTAATCTTGATTCCTCCACTTCCCCTGTCTGCAAGCCTTGATTTCTAATAAATGCCCTATAAGCCAAGCTCCATCTCAGCATCTTCATATGGGAAACCCCAGTTTGTGACGTCAAGGAAACGAAAGTTTAGAGAGTGAGTTAATCTTCCCAAGATTATAGTGTGGTGGGTGGTAGGGCAGGGATTTTACTGAGCTGTGGTCTCTTTGATGTGATGTGCTGTTTCTAGAAGTACCACACACCTCTCAGAACCCAGAATGCAGGGAAGGACCATAAGCAGTATAGCTCAGCTCTTTTCTGGTTTTCACCAGTTTTGGTGAGGCAGCCTATCAACATCTAACATGTTTCCATAGGAAATTGGGTTCTTAGTCACAAGTGGCTGGGCTGAGTGAGGTGAGGGGTGGTAGAATGTTAGAAGGGTGGAGAGAGGCCCCTCCGTGGAGAGCCTGGAAAGCTAGCAGAGGACTCCATCCTCGGGCAATTGGGAGCCTCTGAGTTTCTTATGGAGGGAAGGATCTGCTGAAAGGGATGCTTTAGCAAGGTAAACGCAATGCGTGGAATGGGCTGGAGGAGGGGAAGACTGGAGCCAGGGAGACAAGTTAGGCCAGGAAGATAGTAGCGGAGAAGTGATGTGGCTTGAACTGAGCTGAGTCATCAAGACAGGGACAAAGTAGAGGCACCGTCAAAGAAAAAACAACGTGGCTTTGGAGTAGGGGGCAAAAGAAGGAAGAAGCAAAGTAAAGATGAATTCCATGCCATTAAACTTGAAAACATGCTTAATTTTACTAGTAATCAAAGAGGTATAAAGCAATACAACTATCGGATTCCATTTTTACTCATCAGAGTGACATCAATTGAGAGTACTCGAGGTTTTTAAGGGTTTGTGGAAATGGCTATTCTCATATTCTCCAGTGGGATCAGTACACCCTTTTTAGACAAATATGTCACAATTCTGAGAAGAAATCCTAAAATGGTGGTCTTTGATTTCTTAATTTCAGTCAATTAACTGTGTGGGGAATGGGAAAAAGAGGTGAAAAGGATCACATTTCTTAAAGCAGGGATCCCTGTGAGTCCCTGCTTTCATCTTTGGAGCTTTTAGTGACCTCAGGACCATAAACCTTGCCTTATCTCCTGGTCCCACAGGTGGGTCCCTTCCCTGTGTCCCATAACATTGCTTACTTTTTTTTTTTTAAACCACTGAAATCACTTTGTAATCTGTTTTATTTCTTCCCTCTAGACTTTGGGATCCTCAAGTTATGACTATATGTGTTTCTCTTGCCCAGCCTGGAGAAGGCACTCATCACATATTTGATGAGTAAATGATTAAAGGCTAAGTAGTGAGGAATGACTTATTTTCAAGTTCAACTCCTAGAATTCATTAATACCTGCAAGCTACAGGTATATGTCTGTGAGGGTACCATGCAGAGAGGTGACTGTCCATCTAGCTTTATCTAGTTTGAGGATGAGTTCCTGATTCCTTTGCTGAGCTCCAGGGTCCGGCCCCTGGGGCTGTTTTCCATGCTTTCTTAAGAAGTATGTATGTTCTTCAGGTCCTGTCTGAATTCTGCTCAGGTTCAGGTGGAACTCCTTTCCAGCTCAACTGCCACAGAAGGAAAAAGATCCCTTCAGCTCCCCAGTCCTAGGGCAGGTGTTTCCTAGGTGGAGTCAACCAACTCTTTCTTCTTTCTTTGGCTTTTGTGGCATATTTGGGCTCCTCTTTGATCTATTGTTCCGTGGATACCAGAGGTCTCTTGAAAACTCCTCCCTTGTTTATCTGACAGCAATTAGCTGCTAACAACCAACCACCTTTTACCAAAGTTCTCTGGCTTTGAGCAGGTAGTCTAAAGGCTGTGGTGTGACTGCCTCAGAGAGGTGGTGCGAGAGGCTTTCAGACTAAAGGAGAGCCAGCTGTCATCTTGTTGGCGAAATGGAGGCTGCAGACTGGGACCGTATGTTTGTGGATTGGCTAGGAAAAATGAATATTTATCGAACTCCGGTTAAGTGAAAGCCACAGGGCCCTCTGAGTCAGGCCTGGGCATGCCAAAGTGGATGCAGCTGGATGGGGAGGCCCGGTTATGGCTCAGGGATCCTTGCCGAGTTAGTTTGGCTATTTCAGGTAGTGAAAGTGGAGACAACGCAGGTTGCCTCAGGTCTGGGGCTTTGGTGTAGGGATACCAGGAAGGAAGGGGGTGGGAAACATTTTTGTAGGCCTCATGGAGAATGAGAACGTTGTTCAAGGTCTAGTGTTACTCTAGCAACCAGCTTTTCTCCCCTTGAAACTGCACTGGGGGCTGGGAGCCCGGCTTCCTCCAAGAATTTCCCACCATTATGGTATCTATGCTATCTCTGCCTCTGCTCTCTTGCGGCTGCAGACTGGCTCTTTTTTTTCTGCTGCCTTGTGGCCCCTGCTTACTGCCATTCCTTGTAGTGCTCTCTGCTTCATGTTACCACTCTGCTCTCTATTGATTCTATGTGTATTATATTTAGAAATTCTTAAGAATAAAGAGCTGGTTTGAGAATGGGCATTGAGGGTGAGTCGCAACCTACCTCTCAGGCTGGTCTATAGGTGGTTACTTTTGGGGAAGTTCTGACACCTGGTTCAATCAGAGAGCCCAAAGTAGTAAGATAATCTGGTGCAGAGGTGTCCAGAGATGCCTGGGGGCCTGGCGGGCCCTCAGAGTAGCATGCCCCATGCCTTGCCAAAGCAAAGCAGAGTCCCTGTCCTAGGGGGCGTTTGATATCTATCGGGATACTAAGAAGATTTCTAGAAATTTCCAGAATATCCAGACAAGGGGAATGAGATGAGATTTTACTTTTCAGAACTAAAATGTAAGGTGGGTAGGATGTGGTGTGTGGAGCAACCCACAAGCCCACAGCTGGGAGAAATATTAGAGAAAGTTGGATGAGGTAGAGGGAGATGACAATAAGTGCCAGAGGTTTTGAGCTAATAGTACTTAAACCCCTCCTGCCTGGAGTAGGACCTGATCTGGTACTAAAGCTGAGCTGGGCTTGCAGGAAAGGGTCTGCAAGCTTCAGCTGTGAGTATAGGCAGTGATGGACTGACCATGGCCACAGTGGACAAGTGAAGACGGACCCACATGTAATAAGTGATGACAGTACCACGTCTATGTAGAAAAGGGGATGTTCCACATAACATACACTGTTGGGACCTGTTTTCAAATGAGAATTCTGTTCTCACTTTAAACTCCTAAATGCTGGCAAAAATCACCTAATCTGTGAACATATTGCTAAAGCCACTCCTAAGGAGATTCTACCCAAGGAAAGGTCAGAAGCCACAGAATAGAGATATAAGGAGGGGCTGGCGATGAGAATATTCCAGCAGGGGCTGAAGGGTCGCTGACTAGCTCTCTTGCTTAGGGGCTTTAAGCATTGGTGAAGGCAGGGGTGAACCGTGTATGGCTTAGAGGTCCCGGGTTCTGTCTTTGCCAGGCCTACAGTCATAGGGCTGCCCTTCCCCTCCTTCCAGGAGCAGGAGGGGCCTTCAGAAGACAGTCCTTTTGAGTTCTTTGCTGTCCCATAGGTCATTGGCAACTCATTCAGGATGCATAATTATCTGAATGACAATACAATGTATGTGTTATAGCTGTCTCCCATAAGGCCTCCCCTGGCAAAGCAAACTCAAGTCAAAGCAAACATGTTCTTTTAAAGTCCTTTTGAGGGGGATGACTGATGTGCCCTCTTATCTTCTATCTGTGGAGTGTGAACACCTAGTCCACCTACTTTCCTTTCCCTCCCCCACAAAAAGAAAGAAAATAACAAGGAAAGAAAAAAATGTCCCTTTGTCCTACGTTGGTACTGCTCTCATGGTGGGTCATTTCCTACACTGGATTGTAGTAATTGGTGTCCTTGTCTGTCCTCCCCCGCTAGACTGTGGTTCTCTAAGCAGGATCTGTGCCTTTTAATAATGACTTCATCTTGTGTTTGTCTGTCTTTTTACACATACTGTACCTTCTGTATCCATCATGTCAGTGGACCCTCACTTTGTGAGGGAGGTGAAGAGGGCATGACCATTATATACTTATTTGGTAAATGAGAACTAAATACCTTGCCTCAAGTAATAGGCAATAATGGTTTTGCACACCATTAGAGCAGCTTCGAGCTCTGGCGCTGCTAGCTTCTCCCTCTGTGGCCTTATGAAGGATAATTTATGTCTCCAAGCCTTGGTTTTTTTCATCTACGAAAGGTAGAAAACATTTACTTCATAAAATTACTGTGAGGCTTGAGATAGTTGATGTGTATGTGTGTGTGTGTGTGTGTGTGTGTGTGTGTGTGTGTGTACATACACATACACATAATCTTTTAGCACAGCATCTTTCACATAGCAAATGCTCAATAAGTGTTAGATATTACTGTGAATAGAAAGCCTGAGTCTTACTCCTTTGTGATGTTATTCATTATTATTTATTGAGCAATTATACGTGCTACCTCTGAGTTATGTGTCTTGCTCCAGTTAATTTTCATAAAACTGTGAATTTTTCCCTCCTTTATTTTATAGATAAGGAAATGGAGACCCAGAAAGGTTAAATTCTTAACCGAGGTCACCCTGCTGTTAAGTGACCCGATCAATATTTAAATCCATTTTTTGCTAACGTTTATGTTTGTGCTTGTCACCATTATGCTAAGTTGTCTCCCCAGGTTTGTCATGCTTCTACTCTCTATAGGGCCTGATCTCAGTTCTGGATTTAAAGGTAGTCAAAAATGACCTTTAAGCTCTGTCCAAGTGAATTGGACACACTTTCACAATTTGGTTTATTTGTGAGCCACCTAAGGGTGCAAAGAAAGATGAGTTATGGCTACAAAAGAGTCAAGATCTGTGCTCATTTCAGCCCTTAGCAAGTGAGTGGTCTTCCACCTGCTCAGCTGAGAGCTAGGTCATGTCTGTGACCCTAGGTCTACCTACTTCCTTGAGAAGCAAACTCTTCTGCTCCTGGTCTAGTTTCTACTGCTTAGCAGCCAACAGCAGGCTGCCAGGTCCACCTAACTGGCGCCTAGAAGATGCTCAAGAAATATCACCTGCAAGTGAATACTTGAGCTAAGCCCCATGTTATATGTGCAGCACATGTAGGAATTTTGAAGGGAGAGATCTGAAGGGATACAAAAAAAATTATAGACCGTCCCTTTTGAGTGACGTGACTCAAAAGCATTTTGTTTAGAGACCTGAAGGAAGCTAATATTAATAATACTGACTAGTTATTAGATACTCTGCCGGATGTGTTCATCATCTTTCCTCATTAAATATTCTCATAGCCGCAATGATAATGACCCTCTGTTGGATGCAGAGTGTATTATAATTATGGGGAACGGAGTGATTAAAAATTACGGTCTTGTGTCAACTGTGACTGTCCCTCTACCGTGTGCAGAACTGTGAAGGAGTTGAAGGGGGAGTGCAGCCTCCTTCCCCCAGGCCCTCCTGCCTAGATCTCTGCCCTGTGAAATTACAGTGATTTCCCCCGCTTGGAGTCTGAGAGTACAAGGATCCAAAACTTGCTTTAGCCCAAATCATATAATTAATTCCATGGTGGAGTTAGGATTAAATTGCACTTCTGTCTAGCTTTCCCCACTGCTACACTTTGCCATATAATGTTTCATGAACTGAAGCCTAAGGAGAACTGGATTTATTTCTAACTTTACTGTTGACTAGCGTGTCACCCTGATGAGTCTTTTTTTTTTTTTTAATTAAATTTATTGGGGTGACATTGGTTAATAGAATTATATAGGTTTCAAGTGTATAATTCAATGCTGCATCATCTATATAATGCATTGTGTGTTCACCACCCAAAGTCAAATCTTCTATCACCATGTATTTGCCCTGCTTTACCCTCATCTTCCTCCCCACTCCCTGCTTTCCTTCTGGTAACGATTAAACTATTGTCTGTATCTATGAGTTGTTGTTTGTTTTGTTCATTTGTTGCGTTCAGTTTCATATCCCACATATGAGTGAAATCATATGGTTACCTTCTCAGTCTCTTGGTGTTTTTCTGTTTCACCTGAAGGAAGCCTGTCTTCACTTGGCCCATGCTCTCAGACCAAAGTGGGAGGGCTCAAAAGAGGAATAGTTCCATGTCTTCTGAGGTACTTGAGGTCAAGATTATATTTAATACAAAATGAGCTCGCTACCCTGAAAATATCTGAAACTGATGAGAACTGGGAAATTAAATTAGCACAGAAGCAAATCAGATTTTTGGAATGTGTAATCTGTCTTTAAGACTCCAAACTTTGGGATAGAAATATTTAAATAATTGAGTGTGTTTACTTTCTTTCATTTTTTTATTGAGATGTTTGGCAGCATATGAATTAGATTATGAATCTTGTTTTCTCAATGTGTGGTTTTGCTTGCATACATGTCCTTAGCATGGAATAGATGCTCAAATAGTACTTGTTAAATTCATGAAAAATGTAGCCTTGCCTGCTAATTATTTTATTGTCCTAGAATATACATAACAGAAAATTTACCATTTTAACCATTTTTAAGTGTTCAGATCAGTGGCATTAAGTACATTCACAATGTGAAACCATCACCATCATCCATCTCCAGGACTTTTTCATCTTCCCACACTGAAACTCTGTACCCATTAAACACTAACTCCACATCCCCTTCTCCTTGCGGCCCCTGGCAATCACCGTTCTACTTTCTGGTGAATTTGATTACTCTAGGTACCTCATATCTGTGGAATCAAGCAGTATTTATTTATTTATTTTTTAGAACTGGCTTATTTCACTTAGCATAGTATCCTTAAAGCTTAATTATGTTATAGCATGTGTCAGGATTTCTTTCCTTTTCAGGCTAAATAATATACCATAGTAGGTATACATCACATTTTGTGTATCCATTCATCAGTTGATAGACACTCAAGTCGTGTCTGCATATATGGTGAATAGTGCTGCTATCACTTTCAGTTTATAGATGAGGCCCCTTTGTTTCCATCCTAGCTCCTGCTTTCAATTTTGCCTGCTTATTTTCCTATCCTGTGTCATCTTTAGCACTGAGAATTAATACTTTTTCTAGTCTCCCAGAATAGCATTTTGGGGTCCTCTTTCAATATTGTATCATAAAGCCAAGCGAAAAACTTGATTGGAAAAATGTTTCTGACGGTAAACTTGTGGGCAAGCTATTTTGCTTCCTGCTTTGAATCTTGCTATTAAATTGCCCACTTTTAATTCTGTCAAGACATTGATCTTTCTGTTTACTTGCCAACGTGTGGTTTGTAGGGGAGGCTGTGCAGGGTGGAGTGGCCCATTCCTGTGCGATGCTGGGGCTCCCGGCTCTTCTGCCCTTAACGTTCTGCATGTGTTCTCTGCTGCATCACTGTCACTTCTGTCCCTGTATTTCAAATGGAGCTTCCAAAGCCCGGAGCAGTCGCCTGGTTGAGAAATTAAAACAACAACAACAACAACAACAACAACAACAACAACAGCAACAACACCACCACCACCACCACCACCACCAACAAAACAATACTTAAAGAATAGCTCAGGTTTATTTAACTCTAAAAGGTTTGACTTTATTCAGGTCTCAATCGTAATGCTTCATGAATCTTTCCAACTGGGTATCTTTTGGCATTTCAGTTTCCCTGAGCCCTACACCCTTGGTTTGGGGATGGGGGAAGGGAGGGTGTCCTGCCTTGTGCTTCATCACAGTAAAGTTATTCTGGGTCTCAAAAGGCCTCATAAATCTGTTCCCCAGATGGAAGTCTCCATAAAAGGCTCCTCTCTTTGTGCAAGTCTCAAATTTCCCTTCAATTTAAATTCAACAAATGAATAATCAAATGGATGAGGTAAATTGTAATACCGAAAACATCTTTTTTGAGGTAAATTGTAATACCGAAAACATCTTTTTTATAAGTGAGCGTTTGTGAATTCTGACCTTCCTCCTTAGTTTATGTGTAGCCACGTCTGTGGCAGGTTAACTGGCAATTCCTCAGAAACAAAAGTCAAGGATAAGCCGAAGGCCATTAACCAACACACAGCTTTGAGTGAGCAAAATGTCAGCAAGTCTCAATATTTTAATTACTTCTTTTCTTCCTTCTTTCCTTCGTTCCTTCGTTCGTTCGTTCATTCCTTCTTCCTTTCTTTTCTTTTTTTTTTACGCCTATAGCACCTGGTTTTCCTAGGTGGTCTCCCATCGAAGTACTAACCAGGTCTGACCCTGCTTAGCTTCCGAGATCAGACAGGATCAGGTGTGTTCAGGGTGGCATGGCTGTAGACTTAATTACTTATTTCTTAAAAGGAATTTCATAACACAAGTTTGAGTTTCTTGGGAGTAGTTTATAAGAGCCTAGGATTTTTTTTTTTAAAGAGGAAAGTTAAGGGAAAGGTAGACCCAGAGGCACAGGACTCACTGGTTGACCTTGGGAGTGAAAAAGGTGACTTTGGAGTGAAAGACAGGGTCTCAAGGTGCTGGTCGTGGTTCCTGCTCTACAGACCCAGTGAGGCATTGGTGGTGCTTTTAGGACTGGTGGCCTGGTGCTATGTGCTGCCACAGGGCACTGGCTAATGACACTGTGCAGGATTGCAAGCTTCGAACTGTCCCCTAAATCAGAAGCCTTGCAGCAACCTGGGGCTGGATCTTCCTTCTGCCTGGTACTGCTGCTTTGCATTACAGATATGTGTGTGTGTGTGTACTCTTCTACCTGATACATAATTCTCTCGGCCTTTTATGATTTTTTTAAATGATAAAAGTACCACATATTGATTGAAACAATTTTATTTTATTTAGTCTTATTTTTTATTCAAAAAAATTTATTTTATTTTCTTTTTTATGATGACATTGGTTAACGAAATCCAATAAAGATTGAAACAATTTTAAGCAATGAAGAATAGCATAAAGAAAAAACTTAATTATCTCCCTTCCTTCTGGTTTCTCCCCATCATAGAACTGGATGTGAATCCTGTTGTTTTCCTGCTTTATAGAAACACAAACCATATATCCTATTATCTTATATTAAAGAAGTGAAGTCATATTATACTATTATTTTGCAATTTGTTTTTCTCAATATATCATGATTATTTCCCCAAATCTACGTGTTGAGAACTAAATCATTTAAGATTGGCATAAATTATATATAAAAATTTGCTATAACTCAATCCTATAAATTATGTATAGACTTTCCAATTGTTTTTAGTTTTTTAGTATTATAAACAAACTGAAGTCCTGTGTACATAAGTGCTGAAGCTTTTATTTTCTGTAGAATAGATATTTTGAAGCAGGATTTCTAGGTATGTTTAACTTCAGTTTTAACATATATTGAAACAATTTAATTTCTGAAAAATAGAGCAATTCACATAACCAACAATGTATGAGAATGCCCATTCCTTCACATTCTCCCAAAGACAGATGCTGTCGGTATTTCAATTTTTTATCGAAGATACCTTATTATTGCTTTAATTTCTAATACTTTGATTACTAGTGAGAATGAGCATTTTTTTTCATAAATGTATTAGTTATTTGCATTTCCTCTCTCATGAATTACCTGTCTATATGTAATTTTTCATATTTTGGGGGTTGTTTCTTTTTTGTTATTAATTTACACGATTAAAAATATTAGCGATATTAACCCTAGGGCTGTCATGATGATACAAATATTTTCTTATGGTCTATTGCTCATCTTTTGACTTTGTGGTGTCTTTCATCATGCAGACACCATGACAACATGGCAAAATCCTTTTGTAGTCAAATCTCTCAATCTTTTTTTTTTTTTTTGGCTTCTGAGATTTTTGTTTCTCTTAAGACCTTTTCTAGTCTAAGCAAACATTTTTCCCCCAATACTGTCTTCTACAACTTTTATTGCTTATTTTGGCATTAAAACTCAATCTCTCCCGGAATTTACTTTTTAATATGGTATGGAGGACAGGGCGCTTAATTAAATTTTTTTTCCAGATGCTTTCCAGTTATGCCAACATCATATATGAAATAATTCATTTCCCTCCCTTTGAATTGATGTGCTTCCTCTATCGTATACTAAGTCCCTATGTACCCTTGGATCTGCTCCTCGGTTCTTTTCTCTTTCATTGATCTATTCGTCTGTTCCTGTGCCAACTCTATAGAGTTTATAATGGCTTTAAAATTAGTTTTAATACATGGAATGGCAAGCTCCCTCATCATTTTTGTTTTAAAACTTTTTTGGGGGGCAGTTTTTGTACATTTATTCTTCCATGGAAATGTTAAGATTATCCTATCTAGCACGTAAACATTCTGGTGTTCTGATTGGAATTCTTATTATTTCAAATTATTTAATTAATTTTGGAAGATATATATTATTTCATTGTTTTTCCATCCAGGATCATTTTGTTTTATGTCTTCTAATAAAATTCTATAGCTTACTTAGTTTAAGTTTTATGTTTCTTGTTACATTTATTCAAAGATACTTTTCTCCTCTATTATGAATAAGATTATCTTTTCTTTTTTATTTTTTGTTATTGAGAATTATTTTTTTAGAGCAGTTTTAGATTCACAGCAAAATCGAGTGAAAGGTAAGAGATTTCCCATATACTCCCTGCCTCCACATATGTATAGCTTTCCTCACTACCAACATTCCTTACCAGAGTGGGACATTTTTTATTAATTGATGAACCTATATTGATCTATCAAAATCACCCTAAGTCCACAGTTTACATTAGAGTTCACTCCTGGTGTTGTACATTCTGTGGGTTTGGACCAACGTATAATGATATGTATCCATCACAGTATCATACAGAGTATTTTCATGGCCCTAAAAATCTTCCATGCTCTGCCTGTTCATCTCTCCTCTACCTGCCAACCACTGAGCTCTTTACCGTCTCCACCGTTTGCCTTTTCCATAATGTCAAATAGTTGGAATTATACACTATGTAGTCTTTTCAGATTGGCTTTTTCATTTAGCAATATGCATTTAAGTTTCTCTATGTCTTTTCAGGGTTTGGTAGCTCATTTCTTTTTAGTGTTTACTAATACACCATTGTCCAGATATATCACAGTTTATTCATTCACCTGCTGAAGGTCATCTTGGTTGTTTCCAAGTTTTAGTAATTATGAATAAAGGAGATGTAAACATCCTTGTGCAGGCATTTGTGTGGATAAAAGTTTTCAGCTCTTTTGGGTAAATTCCAGGGAGCACGATTGCTAGATCATGGTAAGAGTATGTTTAATTTTGTAAGAAACTACCAAACTGTCTTCTGAAGTAGGCTTACCATTTTGCATTCCCATCAGCAATTAATGAGAGTTCTTTCTCCACATCCTCACCAATATTGTCAGTGTTCTGGATTTTGACCATTCTAGTAGGTGTATAGTAGTATCTCATTGTTGTTTTAATTTTCATTTCCCTGGTAACATATGACATGGGGCATATTTTCGTATATTTATTTGCCATCTGCATATTTTCCTTGGTGAAGTGTCTGTTAAGATCCTTGGATCCTTTTAAATCAGCTTGTTTTCCTAATGTTGAGTTTTAAGAGTTCTTTATATATTTTGGTAACAGTCCTTTATCAAATGTGTCTTTTGCAAATATTTTATCCCAGTCTGTGATTTGTCTTCTCATTCTCTTGGTTTTCACAGAGCAGTAATTTTTAATTTTAATAAGTCCGGCTTAATAATTCTTTCTTTCATGAATTATGTCTTTGGTGTTGTATCTAAAAAAATCATCATCACACCCAAGGCCATCTCAGTTTTCTCCTATGTTATCTTTCAGGAGTTTTATAGTTTTGCATTTTACATTTTGGTCTGGGATCCATTTTGAGTTAATTTTTGTGAGAGGGCTAGGCTTAAATCTAGATTTATTATTATTATTTTGCATGTCTAGTTGTTCTAGCACTATTTGTTGAAAAGACTATCTTTGCTCCATTGAATTACCTTTACTCCTTTGTCAAAGATCAGTTGACTATATTTATATGGGTCTATTTTTGGGCTCTCTGTTCTGCTCCATTGATCTTTTTGTCTATTCTTTTGCCAATAATACAATAACCAAGAGAATCAGAAGACTGTATTGATTACAGTAGCTTTATAGTAAGTGTTGAAGTCAGGTAGTGTCAATCCTTTAACTTTGTTCCTCTTCTTCAATATTATGTTGACTATTCTGAGTCTTTTGCTTCTCTATGTAAACTCTAGAAGTAGTTTATAAATAGCCACAAAATAACTTGCTGGGCTTTTGATTGTGATTGTATTGAATCTGTAGTTCACATTGGGAAGAATTGACATCTTGATGATATTGAGTCTATTTTTATCCATGAACATGGAATATCTTTTCATTTATTTAGTTCTTTAATTTTTTTCATCAGAGTTTTGTAATTTTCTTTATATAGACCTTACACATATTTTGTTAGATTTATACCTAAGTATTTTAATTTTAGGAGTGCTAATGTAAATGGTATTGTGTTTTTAATTTCAAATTTCACTTGCTTATTGTTGGAGTATAGGAAAGTCGTTGGCTTTTGTGTATTAACTTTGTATCCTGCAACTCTATTTCCTTTTTAAACTGGTTATTGTTATCATAAATAATAGCATGTGAATTTTGTTCTTTTATTATATATGGCTACCTCATCAAATTTTCTTACTATTTATAATATGTTTTAAAAATAGAATCTTTTAGTTTTCTAGGTGTACAGTCATATATATCTATTTCTATACATCTAAACATCTATACAGTCTTATTTCTTCTAATATTTATACCTCTTAAGTTAATTTTGTCTTATTGCATTAATGAGAACTTGTAAAAGTAGATTGAATAATTTGGTGAGGGAGCCATCTCTGTCTTAGTCCAGATTTTAATGGCTTTAGTATTTCATTGTTTAATATAATGTTTGTTGTAGGTTTGATAAATAGGTTTTTATCAAATTTTTAAACAAATTAGAATTGGTTTCTGCATTTTATCAAATGCCTGTTTTTCTTCAGTATTAATATTATATCCTCCCTCCAAGTAAACCTGTTTCCAAAGGCTTCACTAAAACTGTTGCTTTCAGCTGGTAATAAAAGTTTCACAGTTAGCAGTGAATGTCATATTTGGGTAACCTGCCATATCCTCTGGAGGCCCTGGCAGGTGTCAACTTGGAGATGTCATATACATATCATGGGGCAGGGCACAGCAAGACAGAAACTAGGGCCTTACAATGAGGGGTGGAGGTGAGTGTGTCACTTCTGAAGGAGCTGGAGGAGCACTCAAGTAGAGTGCATGAAGCAAGGGCTGGGTGAGGAGAGCAGATTACCAGCTGTCATCAATCAAAATGTCAACGTGAATCTTTGAGGCAAGGGTGAGGCTGAGGGTGGAAGCCAGTAAGATCCCTCACTAAGCATTGGGTCGAAAACTTAAAAAACCAGTGGAGCAGTTGATGTGAACTGCAGTTGAGGTCCTGAGCCAGCCCAGGTGAATAGGGTAGTAGGAAATGAATTGTGAGGAGCAGATATGTGTGGTCCAATGTAATCTTCACAGCTTAGGGCTCTTTGTTAAAGCCCTAAAATCTTGCTTCTTTGTCTTCTTCTGGGTTGTCTTGAATACAGAGTTTGATAGGCATGTGTGAACAAAATGCTGGCTGAAAAATATTGAATAAGACACATAACAATCTTTCTCAATTATTAATGGATGCTTTCATCCTTTACAAAGGAAGAATTATGTTAAGGCAAACATTTTAAAACAATCCTTAAAAAAAATAAAAACAAAACATCGACAAAAAGTATGATCTGGAAAATGTAGAAAAATATAAAGGAAAAATAAGAATAGCTAATAATTCCATCCCTTAAAGATAACTTCAATTGATCTTTTAGTGTATCGTCTAGTTTTTTTTCCCTATGATTTGAGATCATATGGAATCTATATAGATAAGCAATTATTTTGCTTTCTTCATTGTTGTTATACCATAAGCGTTTTCTAGTGTCTTTAAGGTATGTGATCAGGGATTTCATCTGTGTTCAAGCTCTATCCTCAGTGCCTAGCACAATGCCTGCCATGTACACGAGGAGCTTATTTGTTGAATGACTCTAGTAAGTCATTAAAATCTCTTTGTGAATATAGCTTTAAAAGCTACATGAAATTCCTCTTACGGACATGCCCTAATTTACAGAAGTTTTAGAGACCACTGTTCTCCTTTTTTTTCTAGCCACCTGTCTTCCCATGGCTCAGCCATCCTGAATCTCTAGGAGGTTCTAGAGTGCACTAGTTCTTCTTCTCATCCTTTCTGTTTTGTGCTTGATATTTCCTCCACCCTTTGCTCTCCATGCTTGGCTAACTTGTCCTTGCCTTTTAGGTTCCAGGTTAGCAGACATTTCTAGTGAGACTGCCATGCTCCCACCCACAATTGGTTAGAGTCCCTTGTCAATAGTCCCTTTGCACTCTGACACAACACTCAGGTTCCTGGCAGCAAACAGAAGGCACAGTCTAAGTAGATCATTGAGGAGAACTTAATGACAGACTGTTTATGAAGGTGAAGTCAGGGTTACGGAAAACCAGCAGGGGAATTGGGGGCACCCTAGGCTAGCATCAGGGAAACCATGACCAGTCCTGAGCCTGAGTGGCAAGAAAAAGAAGGAGTTCCTGGAACCCAAAGACAACAACTACAGAAGCATTAGCAGGAGTTACACAAAGTGACAACCTGTGGCCTGGCACAGAGAGAGTACTCCTTCTTCTCCTCCCATTCCGCCATCTGCTCCTGGAGCTCTGTGGTCAGCTACTGGTCAGCTTTGTGGAAGCCAGGAGGCAAGGGAAGTCTTAGATACAATCATGAAGACCAGCAACCTGGAGTTGAGAGCAGGGCAGAGAGGGGCGAAGAGTACACCTGGAGAAGCAGACCAAATGTCCAGCGCTTGCCCAACTGTATGACCTCGCATATTGCCACCTTTACATCCCATACTCATAAAAAGATCCTTGAAGTCAGGAACAATGCCTTATCTCTTTGGGGGCAATAACTCGAAAGGGGGAAAATCAGTCAAGTGCACAGTAATATTCGCGACACTTCTGTTTATAGGAGTGGAGGATTAGAAATGTCCCCAAAGAGGAAGGAGTCCAGCAAGCCAGCCAGGATGAGTCATTGTACAGCCCTGATAGGATTCTCTGGGTGGGTCCTGTTACCACCTGCGAATGGGGGCATGGGATAATGATGACAAAAGCAAAGCCTGCTGATTATAATAAATTTGTCAAAATGTATAGATGTGTCCCATACAGGAAGAGATTAGAGGCATATGTGTTCATAATAGTTAAGAAACACTGGCCAAATGTCACATCTCCTAATTTAAGAAAAAAATAGCCAGCTTCTGATAGAATTTGTCACAAAAGTTAGTTCAAAGTAGCTAGCGTAGTTAGGACTGTGAATAATATAAAAAAGGGAGGTGACAGTTTATTAAAGGAGGCTATATAGGGAAGAGCCACTTAGCTATTTATTGTCGATTCTCCCTCCAACCCCATGGTGTTCTCACTGGTGATGAAACTCCTTTTCCAATATCCCAGGTGCGTTTGCAGTGAGTTTGTCCACTGACACACAGAAAAGCAGCTTCTAAATTTATCAAACTTTCATGTGCACATGAATGCCCTGGGGATCTTGATAAAAAGCAGATTCTGATTCCCTAGGTCCGGGTGGGACCGAGATTTTCCATTTAAACAAGTTCCTAGGAGATGCTGATGCTGAGAGGTCTTGACTGCCTGCTGAGTAGCACGGCTTTAAATCAGTAGGATTTAACGTTTTAAAGTTTGCTTGTTTGCTTGTTTACCTTTTAAAACTTCACCTACTGTTTATAAATAAGCAAATGACACTCCTTTGTCACACATCCCATTCCCAGGTTCTGATATGCCTCTGATAGACTGATGACCCACTGGGTGAGAATCCCAGCATCCTCTGTGCTCTTCTATTAGCTAAACAGAATTTTACTTTTTAGAGCAAGTATTTCAAAAACAATACCTTTAGTGTACCTGACACAAATATTATCAAATTGAGAAGGATTTTTTTCAAACTGTATACCATTCCCACCCATTTTTTTTTCTGGTCAGTTATTTTTATGGTTACCATCTTGTGTTTTTCATATTATTTTCATGTGAGAAACTTAAAAAATTCTCCATGAATCCTCCCAACTTCATGAATTCTTCACAACGACTCTATGAAGGTGATTGATGCAAGGCTTCCATAATGTAGAATTCCAAATAATATTGAGTGACTTAGTGTGATTCTACTAAACCATAAAGGAAGCAGGCCCTTATAAGAGAGTAGAGTAGCATTTGCTCTTTGTTTCCATGATTCTCAAAGTTTGAGTCAGGTACCACGTTAGCCAGCTCTTGCTGCAGGAATGAACTGACTGTGGGAAGAAATATCATCCATCCTCACTGATGCCATTATACATCCTTTTTTTCCAGACATTATTTCATTTCCACCGAAATGCCCTTATTTTGCACGTGTCAACAAAGAAAACATTTCTACCGTGGTTAAAGGTCAAGGTGTTTGGGGTTTTATTCTCTCTCTTCACTTCCATTGAGAAAGTATTGAGAATGTTAAGTTTCTATTTACTTAATAGCCTTTATTACCAATTATGCTTTCTAGCTGGGGCTTTAAAAATTAATTTCTAGATCTAACGATCTGAGAATAACCCATGTAACTCTGCTTAGTTTTTTTCTTTTCCCTACCTTATCCCTCTTTGCTCCATTTTCTTTTCCTAGCCGGATGTTGCTGTTGAACTGTTCTATGGACTGGTGGAGAGTCCCATCATCCACCATGACCCCAGGCTCACTTCAGTGGGTCATGGCCACCTCCCACGAGAGGGTGAACACATCCAAGTACATGAACTGGGGCGGAGG
>NW_006434369.1:13840219-13844480 GCF_000325575.1 Pteropus alecto
AGGGTGGAGAACACCCGAGTCACTGAATGGGGGGGGGGGGGGGGGGGGGAGGAGTCTGCAGGGTGGGGCTTTCTCCACGGCTGTGTCCCTGACTTGGTGTGTGGCCTTGGGTACACCTTTTAGCCTGTTTGGCTAAATCTCTTTGCTCCGGATGCTACCCGTCCTCTGGAAATCTAGAAAGCAGTTCCCAAAGAATTATGGCATCTTTATCCTTGCAGATGTTTTGTGAAGATTTAGGAAGAACTCTGTTAACAGATTTCTTCTCCGGCTCTAGTTCTTTACATTGTTTATAAATACACCTCTCACACGAGAAGATCTACTCTCACAGCTCCTAAATTTGTGTATGTACATGCACGTACACACTTAGAGAGAGGCAAAAAATGAAACGCATCCTATAGTAAATACACATTTGCCTGGGATGGCTGCTTTGTCACTGCAAAAATATTGCCCCTAACCAATTACCAGAAATTTACATAACTCACTAATAAATACCCCAGATCTGTTCAATTTTCTTCCTCAAGCACTTATCTATTCTTTTGCCATCTCAAGCAATTAAATATGCTTGTATCAGCGTTTGCCTTTCTAGCTCTCCTTTTAACATTAAATAACTCTCCTTCCTCCTTTTAAACCCTCTGAACTTCAGTCTTGCAACACAGATCAGGAAAAAGCCAGGTTTGGAAACCATGGAGGAATGGGAACAAAACCATCTACTTTTTCTTTGCTGTGGAAAAAGAGGATTTACTTGGGGGCAGAGTATTTTTTAGAGGCTTCCAGGCTACTAATAAAATTCCTCTCCCAGATTGAGACTCCCACAAATCACTGTGACCTCCACAGAGAATAAAGATCCTTGGGATACACTCTCATTTCGAAATATTCTAAAAACATGAAGTTTGGAGCTGTAGGACCTGCAGTCCCAACTCTGTGCTTCTCTCTTCAGGGACAGGACCACCAGGGGCATCTCTGTCTCTAGCAGAGGGAAGCACATTGCCTGGCTTGGATGAAAGGTGTCTAAGTTAGAGAGGGACATGGAGGAAAGGGAATAAAACAAAAGTGAGATCAATTTGCATTCAGATGTTTGCATGAAATATTAATAGCGCTTGGGGGTGAGGGTAGCTTCTCCTTTATTTGTGCTTAGGTTGCCAGGATGTCTGGGGTTTGCAGGGTTGGCTCTGGGAGGAGGAAGGAAGGCAAAAGGGAGGAAAGGAAAGGGTGATTATATCCCCGTGAATGGCTCAGGACTCAGGCCCTCACCCTGCATCCTGGCACTCTGGCCCAAACCACTGGAAGCAAGTTCAAGGAACTGAAAGATATGGAAGTTTGCAGCAACCAGAGAACATCTGGTGGCCAATCTTTAACCAATGAAACATCCTCATGCTTCAAAAAGCCATAATCTGAGTTTAGGGTCAACAGAGAACACCAGTGGAGAGACTGAAAAGTGCGGTGCAGTGGCAGAGCCCGGGTGGCAGATGTCTGACGGATGGAAGTGTCCTGTGAGCTCCCTCGCAGGTAGGGGCTAGAGAGGGAGGTCAGGTCAGGTTTTTCTTCAGCTTGTGGGGCCAGCAGCCCCAGTAATGCTTTCTTGAATGAATTCATACAATCAGTAAAGAGGTGGAGGTGGCAGGCTGACGGCCCCTCTGTATCCATCTCTAGCTTTTGAAGGGAGGTCAAGAGGTTGTGCTATTAGTGACTGTGGAGGTAGCCGCTGCTTTGAGGAAATGGTGCTCTGCGCACAAGGTGGGCTTGGGGATGATAGACTATCTACGTAGCCTTCCCCCAAGGCTGGGTCACATCTAGGCCTGTCCCTGTGTTTTCTTCCACAGGGGAAACTGGGAAATTTTGATGGCCCTCTTCTAATCTGACTACCCTGTGCCTGCCAGGCTGCCCCGAAGGGGCCATGGTCATACAGCAGACTCGCTGTCAATCTTGGCTGCACATTAACATCACCTGGACAGTTCTGAAAAGTTCAGATGTCCAAATGACACATGGCCCAATAAAATCAGAATCTCTAGGGGTGGATCCCAGTCTCAGTAGTTTAAAAAACTTCCCAGGGTCATTCCAGTGGCTGCCAAGTTTGAGAGCCACTGGCGTGGGGTGGTGAGCTCTTCTGCTTGTCTGACTGGACTCTTGGCTTTGCTGCTGGTACTAGCCTTGGGAAAGTTATTTACTGCTCTCTGCCTCAATTTCCTCATCTGCACAATGGAATAATAATGGTACCAATAATAGCACATAGTATTGGTGTGAAGACCAAGTAGATTAATAAGTACCAAGAGTTTGGAAATTGGTGGCACAGAGTCAACACTCTGTTTGCCGTTTATTATGCTGGGGAGCACATCTTAAGAGGGACATTGACACGTAGAACAGGCAGGATGATGAAGGAACATGAGCATGTGTCTCAGGGAAAGAACTGGAACTATTTCTCCTGGAAAAGAGGAGGCTTTGTTGAGATATCATGGCTGTCTTCAGATTCCTATCAGTTGAGAAAGGAATGTGTCTTGTTTTGCACGACTGTGAATGGAAAGTTTCCAACAGAGTGATTCAGCAGCAAGGCAGACTGTCTTGGGGAATGGATTCCTGGGCACTGGTGTGTTTAAGCAGCAGTGGGATGGTTTTTGGTGGAAATGTTATAAAAGGAATCACCGTGGAACTGAGTGACTTCGAAGGCCTTCTCTAGCCCATGCCCTGCACTTACTAAGCACTACTAAATGTTAGCTGTTATTAAATGTCTTAAAGTAGGTAAGGACTGGCAAGGTTGGCAGTCAATGCCATAGGTGAGTCTAAAACTCTGTCCGAGAGAGGATCAAGGTCCAAACAGGTGGAGTCAAACTTGTTTTCGAGTCAAAGGGGTCCTTGAACCTGGGCTGAGCAGCAAAGCTTGGCCCATGCAGGTCTGGGGCAGAAATCAATGAAGAAGCCAGCCTGATGGTGTGTGTGTGCGTGCGTGTGTGCATGTGTGCATGTGTGCACGTGTGCGTGTGTGCATTTGTGCGTGCATATGTGTGTGTATGTGTGTGTGTGTGTGTGTGTTCTGGGACTTCTGCTGTACATAGGGGTTGGGGTCAGAGGCTCTTTTTTGTTGAGCCCTGGACACAGGATAGATGGGTGGGTTGGCTTTGTGTAAGTCAGGGGATAGAAGAAGTGGACATGTTTTGAATCTGAAACTCTTGGCTTTGGCAGTTTCCCATCCACAACACCCATGGCCTGTTTCTCACCATCCTACTGTCTTTATCACCCTTGCCTCCTTCTCACTATGCAGTTTCCTACTGCAGCTCATCTACTTTGGGAGAACCCTGGGAAGCCTATTTTATTCACCTTTTCTTTTAAGAAGTGAGGTGGGGAACGGCACTAGTCGTGACACTATTTCACTAGAAATCAACTTGAACTTCCCTTTTAATGTCAACTCTCCTTTTGCCCTTCCATCTTTGTTTATCACATTGTCAGCCATTTGCCTTGCTGGGCGCTTGGCAGATGGTATCATCACATGGCTTCCAATCCTCCCTCTCCCAATGTTCTGCCCTCCTCCTCTGCAATCCTCGGTCATACTTCTCTCTCCCCTCCTTGTCACTACATCTCTCTTCTCAGTGCACAGATATACCCTGGACCTCACTGCCCTGCTCACCTTTAGGATATCCATCTCTGAAATGCCCTCTGTAGCCATGACCCCATGTCCTTCTAGTTTCCCACTCATTCCTACTAACCCTCTTCTTTGCCTTCACTGTGGCCCCTGGGGCCCTTCTTATTTTGGAGCATCTTGGACCCATCTTGGTTGCATCTGTTTCCTCCCTCCCTGTTGTGTTTGGATTCCTTGGTTTCAGCAAAGTTTTCAGAAGTGCTCCATTCCCTTACCCTCTTGACCTTCCCCTGTGTCTTCCTAGATGACCTTGTCATGTGCTCCCGATCCCAAACGGCTGAATTCTGTTGAAGGGATTTGTGCACCAAAAGTAATTGGACCCTCTGCCCGTTTCTGCTCTCGGACTCTCATTATGCCCTCGGCTATCTTCCTTTAACTCCATTTTTAGCTCCCTATCAGATTCCCACAACAGCTGCTCCAAATCTTTTCCACTCTGCTCAAGCCCTAACTGACCCTGCTACCTCCTCGCCCTGGACAGACCACTTCCCTGGATTGGCTAAGAAATCTACCTCTCCCCACTGCTGAGCTTCCTTCCTTCTTTCCTTTCTTCTTTTCCTTTCTTTTCTTTCTTTCCTTCCTTCCTTCCTTCCTTCCTTCCTTCCTTCCTTCCTTCCTTCCTTCCTTCCTTCCTTC
>NW_006434369.1:13844640-13865533 GCF_000325575.1 Pteropus alecto
TTCTTTCATTTATTTCTCTCTCTTTTTCTTTCCTTATCTCTCCTTCCTTCCTTCCTCCCTTTTAATATGGACAATTTCTTATTCTTTTCCCTTTTCAGCCTGTTTTGGGGAGAAATGTTTCTAACTCTTTCCTCTGGAAAATGGATGCCCCTAATTCACTGGGTTGCTGTGAGTACTAAATATACTTGTAAAGTGCCCAACATATAGTTGGTGTAAAACAAAAAATATTCCCTCCGTCCCTTGCATTAGCCAATGTTGATTCCTTCCTTTGCTTTCTTCCATCTCCCTGTTGAATTTTCAACTACCCCTCATAACCTGGTCACATTCTTTCCTCTCCACCTGCTGGGCCCTATCCCTCCAGTTCATTTTCGCTCTGAAACTTGTTCCTCTGTTACATGGGGTGCCATGGTCTATGCTGTATCAGGATGTACCGAGATCATTTGTTCATATTTGTCTGACCTCATGAAATCAAGAGCCTCCAGGGGCAAAGATATTGAATTTATCTTTGGATCCCTCTAGAGTACCTATTGCAGCACCTTACACATAATAGCTATTCAATAAATATTAAATTTGAAAAAATTTTAAAAGAATTGTTTGCTGCTAGGTATCTCTTTATAACCGAGAGAGACAGAGAGAGAGAGAGAGAGAGAGAGAGAGAGAGAGAGAGAGAGAGAAGAAAATCTAAGCTGTTCTCTCTTACTCATGAATATACTACCTAACGTTGTAGAATTTATAGCGACACAGAGATTTACAATGTAAATCAATCTAAAGACCTGAAAAAAAGCTCTTAATGAAGACCATCAACAGGTCTAGCCAGATTTTTGTGGTCCTTTATGCTATCTCATGATAATTATTTGCCTTCAGGTTACTAAGATTCTGTTTTGAGTAGTAGTTAAGATATTCTCCACTTGGTGGAATTGATAAGATTTCTCTTGTGAAAGAGGAAATGATAAGACTAGCCAATATCCAAGATTCCTTCTAGCTAGAACAAATTATAACTCAGCGATCATGTTACAAGTGTGACATAATTGACGCTCATTTATAAAAGTGACCAAGGATGCATCTAATGTTTATTCTATAATAAAAGTTCTTTAAGGAACACTGTTCTCTGCAGGTGCATTTTGTTGTTGTTGTTGTTGTTCAAGCAATAAATATTTATTAAGCATGGACTCTGTGTGCTTGGTTTGGTGTTAGGTGCTGGGAACCCAATGATGACTCATGACTGGTCTCAACAGAGTGTTGGCTGGCATTCGGCATATTCTCCCTGGGGAAAAGATGTGTGGAGGTGAATTGTGTGGTAGGCCGAATGGGGAGGCTGCCTAGGCTTAGCGACTATCAGAGAGGACAGTCTGAATGGATATTCTTCAGCAGCAGCAGCAGCAGCAGCACCTGCCCCTCCTGGCAGGACCCTCCATGCAGTTACTCTGGTTCTGAGTCTCTGGGCTTGTCACATTATCCACAAGCAGCCTGGAATGCCTCCTGCTATACACACCAGCTTCCCTCATTTCATCTTTCAATCTGGAGGATTTACAAAGGTTTATACCATTAAGAGCAAGGTCTCGACAGCATGCTGTATGGGAAAAACATGTTTTGCTCCTGCCCATATACGTATTAGTGTGTAAGCTCTTCTGGGCAGGGACCCATTTTATGTGTCATGTTCTTTGTGTAAAGCTTCATTCCCTCATAGAGCTGAGGTTTCAGAAATTTGGGTCCATAACTTCATCCCAGATCATTTAGGAATTAACATCTGTTCATGGCTAGTGGTGAGTTGTCCACATTTTACAGTGAGGCACGTGGGTCTGAATCTTATCTCATATGCCCCAAGAATTCAAAAGGTGGTGGAGGAGAGAATGCCTGTATTATTTAGAGTTAAGCCCTCTTCTTGTCTAAGGAGCAGTAGTGCTGACATGTGCTCATCTTCCTCGGGACCTAGAAGCCAGGGCTTTAAATTCTTCAGGAATGCTAGGGACATGAGAGGCGAGGTTATTCAGATGTGCTCCTGCACCTGCCGACACGTTGGATGGGTGAGCCCCTTTGTGGGATGGTTCGCAAAGCAGTCAGACTGCCTCTGAGGACAAGGACGTCACAATAGAGCCATCTGGGGACCGCGGATGGAAAGGGATGTGGGGAATCTCTTCCAGTTCTGTCTTGGTGATTTTGGAGGCAACTTAGGAATCTTTTTCTTCTCTCCTCCTGGCTGACCCCTCAGTTGCAGACCATCTGTCAGGAACCTTAGTGAGGAGACCTAGTTCATCACTTAGATCTCAATGTCAAAAGAGGTTACAGACAAAGCAGAGAATGAGAAAGGCCTGTGGTTCCACTGACTTCTTTAAGTGTGTCAGCAGAGGGGAGGGCAGAGTGCAGTGGGGAGAAAGGAGAGGTGGGCAGAGTCCTCAATCACACGTAGCACTAGGAGCTTTCCAAGGCAGAGTCTTCTGACTCTTGGACAGGCAGGTCCCAAAATAAGGAGCCTTGAGGCCCCCATTCTATATTTCTGTCACTGTGCCTCATCAAAAAACGATCACACCCCAAGTGGTAGATCACACCCCAAGTAGTAGATCTTTTCTGTGTTTGTAGCAAATTTGGTTAAAAAGTTATCTGCACCTTACTGCATGTTTCTAGCCTAAGTAATCCTGGCTCACATTTGGATAGAGTTTGGCAGTTTCTCAAGCCTGTTCACATTTGCTCTCATTCTCATTTGATTTGATCCTACAACAGCTGTAGGCAGCACAGGGTAGATATTACCCTGGTTTGTAAGTGGTACATTTAAGGCTCAGATCTGTCTTCATGATGGAATTCTATTGAGTGCTACTGAAGTAAAAAATATTTTTCTTTCTTTCTTTCTTTCTTTCTTTCTTTCTTTCTTTCTTTCTTTCTTTCTTTCTTTCTTTCTTTCTTTCTTTCTTTCTTTCTCTCTCTCTCTCTCTCTCTCTCTCTCTCTCTCTCTCTCTCTCTCTCTTTCTTTTCTTTTCTTTTCTTTTTAAATTATATGATACCGTCTTTTGTAGTAAGACACTTCAATGGATGTGCCACCACAGAGATTCCAACATCCAATTTTACAGAAAGATAACGACTAGCTTAGGTTTCCATGGACACTGCCTGGAGATAGAGAAGCCAAGGGCCTACAGAAGAGGGCATGAGCACCACCACTGCCCAAGGGGATCACCCTCACCATGGTCAGCCTAGGGCATTTCTTTCATTCTTTAAGACAGCAGCTGACCTGGGAGCCTTCTCATTTCTGACAAGCCCACAGATTTAATCTGATGTATAGATACAGGGCATGACTCAGCTAAGTGAGTGCAAGGGCCTTTTATCTTTGAAATTTTTCTTAGCTCCTCCCAGAGGACCAAACAAAAATGCAAAGAGAACAGGACTCTGTATCGCATATGCTAATTATCTGACCAGCCAAAGAAAGCTTTACTAATAACCAACAGACAATACTGGCAGCCATTATAAAAAATTCAGGGTGAACAGAATGGCTAAATTTGGCCAATTGGGAACAGTTAGGGACTGAAATAAAATAGTGGATTAGGTAGGATAAATAAATAATTTTATGTTACCTTTCTCTCTCTGGCCATTATATTAGATATAATTTGGATGTTGCTGGTGGTACACTCACTAAATATTGCCATTTGCTCATGTGAAATTTGAGCTAATAAATGTTATGATCATAGAAATATGCAATTTGTTTTAATTATTATGTTACATTTCCTATTTAAGCTAGTATGAATTTTTGTTTAGGAATAAAGATAAACACAGTCATAAATATACTACTCGAAGGTAGAAAAGAGACGTTTCCTACCTTTCTCTAAGCTAAAAATAAGACTGATACTTGTTCTGCTTGTCAATGAAAACATCAGAGCCTAAAATCAACCACGGACCACTTACAGAGAAAATCCAGGCTGGCCCACAGCTGGCGGATGGATTGTATTGGTCTATTATCCAGAGCTCCAGGTGGATACTCATGGGTCTTGACCGGGTATTTTACATTTAGATTTACATATCCAGGAACTGAAGCAAACAGTTCTCACACCATAAGAGACTTAGAGCAGACAGTATTTTAATTTGGAGCTCCTCCTTATGTATCATCGTTAGAATCAAGGTATCCATTTTACTACAGGTGCAGTATAATGGTGGGCTGTGGAGAGTCATATACAATGGGTTTATCATATACTCACCACCCACAAGGCAGTGGATTGATTGAAATTGGAATGGGCAATTGAAACATGTTGCTTGCCAAATTGTGAGGGGAGGGGTGATAGGGACCGAAGGGTCAGCTCGCATGGTAGAATGAATCAGTGTTGACACTAAAACCAGTACTAATTGAAACTGAATGAAAATATCGGTTGCCAGTACAACAGGATGAACAATATTTTAACATCTTAGACAATTAGAGTAGAAAATTGGCATGCTACTGACTGCTCTTAAGACGTGATTCAACACTCAGTTTTCAAAGTGAAATGTTCATGATTCCAAAGCTTAGTTGATGAGGGTAGAACTGATATCCCCAGCAGTTCAATAGAATCAGTTACTCTGGGAAGATGTAGCCAGAGCTGGACCAGGAAAAGGAAACCAGAGGAGATAGTCTTAAATGCTAACATACTTTAAACAAAATGTTTTTCTAATGCATATTCATTTTACCAGAAATATCAATTAGTAGGAATGTTTATATCTGCCATTTTCTTAGAAGACAAGGCGAATAATTACAAAACTTTTTTTAAGTAAATGAAATGAAATGAACAGCAACTACCATTTGCTGAGTATCTCTTCTGTTTTTAAATATTTCATTTTACAATAGCCACATGGTAGATATTGTACCCATTTTACATATGAGGATGCTAAGGCTGAGAGGCTAAGTAACTTATCTTGGCTAGTCACTGGGCCAACAATGGGCAAGACTATCTGATTTCAAAGCCCACGTTTCTTTTTGCTCAACTCTGCTTCTGTGAAAGTGTTTATTCAGATACCTCTCCTGTAGGGTCCATCCAGTGTCCATAAATATTTTAACTCACTCTCCTGTAGTTTTTAGGTGTATATATGCACACATATACACGAAACTGCACAAAGACATATATCCATGTACACATGTGGAACGGAATGCAAAGTAACAGATCTTCTGCTTACTGCAGGCAGAGCCTTCCTGGGGGCATTTTCTTAGTTAGTTAACAAATTCTTAGGTTCTGCAAATGGATTGTATCAGTTAAATGTTATCTAAGGGGATGACTCATGCTAACCAAATTGATTTATAAAACAGGTCTTGCTTTGCCAATTAGATGTCAGCAGAAGAGATAAAATTTACTCTTTCTTTCCCACCATGGTGGTGACTGTGGAAACATGTGTTGAGATGGAGCCTGCATCATCCTGGGTTTGTGGGTGTCTGTTGAGCTGACCTGTGCTGGGCAGTAGAGAGAGAGGGAAATAAGCATGCTATTTAATCAATGGAGGTGATGGGGATTGTTTGCTCTGTATATAAGCTAGCCTATCCTTACTGATAAAATAAATTGTTAAAATCCAATTCCAAGCACATGAATGAGAGGTGCGCTTGAGCCCAAGTAAGCTTTTTCATGTAACCTCCATTAAAATCTCAGTGACCTATAATGCAACTAATCAAAATTCCATTAATTTGTGTACTTATCACTCTCTTCAGTGTGCTGGTCCAGACCACCTTTATCTCTTGATTATTCTAATAATCTCCTTCTACTTTTTTCCCGTGTCTACCTTTGTCACCCAACCTCCTTCCCTAATCCAGTCCTGGAGTGTACCCTTTACAACATTGAGTTATTATTATTTTCCGAACTCATATTTTAGTTAACAATATATTGGGATCATCTTTCTATGTCAGTGAAAATAATTACTTCTCACTGAAGGAACATGGCTTGAAATTCAGGGCCAGTCACTTGCCCAAGGCCATTCCTCCTAGTAGGCTGATCCTGGTGGGCTACACTGAAGAGAAGGGCAAGTGGTGTGACTTGATGTACAGAGAGAACAAAAGAAACAGTCTCTGCAGGGCGTATTTCCATCAGGCAGTAGTGCCCTGGTATGTCGTCAGGTAATCCTGACCCCTAGCCCAGTCCTCTGTGGATATATTACATCTAAGGCTTGCTTAACCAGAACATGGTGTCTGGTTAACTGAGATTTCATGACATACTCTGTTTTGTAATAAGTCTATAGTTGAATTCCTAAGAAACCACAAGTTATCATAAACTAAGTTTAAAAAAAATTGCTTTAATGTTTAAAAAAAGGTAGAAACGTTCACACTCACCATAATTAAATTATTTTTCTTGCAGGATTTTCAATAACAAAGATATTTCATAGATATATTTTATTATTGAAAACTTAAAACTATGACCTGTTTAATCAAAATTGATAAAAACAATCCTAAATATCAAAAAGGAAAGCCTATATGGCATATCAAATGGAAAATGAAATCCATGTTTCCTGATTTATGAGTCAGGAAAATGAGTCATAGTACAACTCATGGCCACCATTGGTAAATAGAGAAGCAAGATAGTGCCTGGGCAATGGGCCCTGTAAAACAAGTGTGCCTGTGAACCACACTCAGTTTTTTCTGTTCCTTGCACAGTGCCAGTGCCCAGTTGTGGTCATGTTAAAACCAAGCACAATAGGTACAATATAAATCAGGGCCCCCAAATTACCACTCTATTTTCTATTCACATTAATGCAAACATGTGCTGTAGGAGCTAGACTTATACATATAATCACTACCTCCTCTGTGTATCAACCGAAAAACAAATCAAGCAAATGTACAACAATAACAAAAATATGTTTTTACCCTTTCTAATGTGGAGTGCCAGTCTTTATTCCAAAGAGTGGTCTCTCAAGGAACAGGCTGCGGGGAAGTATATGCCATGGACGTCACCGTGTAACGTGACCCATGGTTCTCAAAGCTGTGGCTGTTGTCCAAAGGGAGAAAGTACCTGCCAGCTGTTAGAGCAGAAAGCTTACCAGAGTGTGTCCCTTTCATTTGGAAGTGCTCCTACAAGGATGCATTCCAATCCACAAACCATGTGATGTGTAGTGTTTTATCTGAAAGCAAGCCTCTGAACGAGGGCTGGAGAAGAGGGAGGGGTAAGGGGAGAGCGATAGAATGAACAAAAATGAATGGAATAGGTTGAAACAATCTTCTGTACCCCAAACTTCAACATTCAACAGAAAAAAATTCCAGGAAAGTTGTAGGAACTTCCTATCTTGGGGAACAGCAGAACATGAAGAGGAAAAAGATTTTCCTCAGGAGAAAATATTCTATACAAAATCACAAAATATGCAAAAGAAAGTTTACTTTTGACCAAAACTTAAGGGAGAAATTTGTCCCGTGGCAGATCTTGATATTTTAGGAGGTACTCTTGCACTGAGGAATTTTGAAAAAGCTACAGTCTTCTGTAGGCGCCTGGGTTTACCAGTTGCCATGGAAACCATTAATCTCACTGCAGAAGTTCTGAGTGATTTGAGATGAAGAATGTTCACTTGAACGCATTTTACCCGCAGTCCCTCTTCTTACATACATCTGAATGCCTCCTGCTGCTACTGGGCCACAGGTGCCGCAAACTTCTGCCTATTTTACAAATTAATCCACGGAGTCAGAATTGTTGTTAGGAAACTCTAGCAGGCAAATAACTCAAGTAGGTCTGAGACAAGTTGGTGTAAATTCTGGCACAGACAGGCTCACCTGTTGTGTGATTAAGTCATGGGGTTGCCGCTTGTTCTCTTTGGGACGAAGCCAGGCAGCATTTGTTCAAGTGAAAAATAAGGCTCTGTGTGTGCAGTGTGACTATATCAATAGAAACGGACAAACAGATTCCGGTAGAAGAAAAGAATGAAAAAGTGGGTGGTGAGGATGATCCAGCAGCTGTGTTGAAAGGTGTCTTAGTTAAGGATGGTTTGGTGGCAAGAAACAAAAACCTACTCAACTTGAGTAAGGAGAGATTTGTTAGTTGGTGTCAGGAACCCAAATGAAGGAAGTAGAGGCTGACATCATGGGAGCTGAAAAATTGTCCGCAGCTCCTCCCGCTCTGACCTCCACTCTCTCATCTTTTGGGCATGTCTGCTTTGGGCATTTCTTCTTCTTTGCAAACCGAGACTTCATAAGGCCTCTCTCCCAGCACGTGGGTGTGATATGGATTTGAGTTGCTCTGGTGCTTGGAGAGCTCCAATTCAAAGTATTCTTACAGCTTAAGCACCCAGTACTTTCTCACAGTTCTGACTCTATTAGGAATTCTTTAGGCAGATATCTGCCATTGGTCCAATCGCCTGTGGGCAAATGGTGGGATCAGAGGTAGATTTCCCCTCTCTGGCTGAACAGGTGTAGGTAGGTTCTCTGAGAAAGAGGTAGAAGTGGTGATAGAAATAGTAGGTGGAGGAAATGATAGACACTTGCAGAATGAAAGCTTGGCACGGGCATTGACAAAGTAACCTGGGCTGGAATGGACACTGGCCATAAACAATAGTAGAGCTGGACCCATCCTTAGTGGCTCAAAGCTGGTGCTGGATGGAGAATACGGGTTCTGAAAAAGGCAGTATGTAGGATGGCTATGGATTCTAGAGAGGATAGGGAGGCAGTGAAGTCAGGAGGGCATTAAAAGGCCACCAAATGCATAAAGTTTAGTAATTGAAAGTCCTGGTGAAAGTGAAGATCCGGAGTTTGGAGGTTTGAGAGAACAGAGATGGTCTCTCTAGAGAGTTGGCTCTAGAAGGGGTTGTGATTGGAGTGGGTAGTTGGTACTATGTTAGAGTTGGGTGGTGTCTGGGTTGTGGCCATGCTGGGTATGATGGGAAACACCTCAACAAGTGTCATATACCTAGATGTTGTTATGGGCTGGATTATATACCCCCAAATTCATGTGTTGAAGTCTTAACCCCAAGGACCTCAGAATATGACTGCATTTGGAGATTGAGTCTTTAAAGAGGTAATTAAGTCAAAATGAGGTGATGAAGGTGGGCCCCAATCCAGTAGGACTGGTGTCCTTATAAGAAGAAATTAAGACACAGACACAGACAGAGAGAACATCATGTGAGAACACAGAGAGAAGCTGGCCATCTGTAAGTTGAAGAGAGGCATCAGAGGAAACCAACCTTGCTGACACCTTGATCTCTGATTTTTTGGACTCCAGAACTGTGAGAAAATAAATGTCTGTTATTTAAGCTCCCCGGCCTGTGGTAATTTGTTACAGCAGCCCTAGCAAGCTTATACAGATAGAACGAGAAGAGGATTATTTATTGGCCTAGAAGCTGTACTGGAATTCAAAGAAAAGGCCAACTACACCCACCTTTGCCAGTGGAAAGAAGCAGGAGAGGAAGAGGAGGAGGATGCATTTTTCAAGGAGAGCAAGGAGGCTGAGGAAAGAGGTGAGAGAGGAGAGGTCTGCATCAGGGAAAGATGGCCCACAGTGACTAGGATCAAGTGTTAGAGGCAGCTGAGAGGAGGTAATGGGAGAATAAGCCAGGTGAGGTGGGCAAGGGTGGGATGATTGTTAGGGTTAGGTTTCGACAGCAGGGTTAGGAGATTAAGTGCCCCATCTCGTGTATAGGATGCAGATAACTGGTGTTACAGAAGCATTGGATGGAGATAGGACAGAGCTATTTAAGGACAGAAGGGCATTAACATGGGCTTGCCACAATCTTGTAATCGATGGAGAAAGCAGAGTTAAAGAGAACACACACACACACACACACACACACACACACACACGCACCCCTTATTTTGTCCAAGGTGACCTCAGAGATTCTGGAATAAGAGGGATCCTAGGTCTTGTGTCAAAGTGACCATTTGTCTGGGAGCCCAGTCTGAATAAGAAGGTCTGGAATCTTTGAGGTGTTTGAATGTGACTGGACCCTTAAGTCCTATTACGATCAGCCTTTGTATTCCAGATGCTGAGGACTAAAACCAGTTTCGGATGTGATTGTTTGTTTTCTGTAAAATTACTAAAGCATAGATTTTTCTCCTGTTCCAATTCTGAAGCTTAGGTTGCTGAGGGCTGATCTTGCTCAATGCTTGGCTTCAGCAGAGGAAAGAGAGTGGGAGTTTCATGAAAATCTTTGAAAAATGTAGTTGAAGGTCAATAACTGATTTGTGTAGGATATGGGGGCAGGGGCGATCTTGACTGATGGCTGATTAAAAAAATGAGAGTGAGTGTGTATGTACCTTGAGGATGTGTCCAACATGAATCAGTGCTGTGCCCTGTGGTATAGCTAAGTCCTGTGCTTGGGATTCATTGTATGGTGCCACAAGTAAGTAATGCTATTAAAAAACAGATAGCAATGTATTGATAGCTTAACATAAATAGACATCGCCAGTGTCACTAGAATGTTAGCTCCATAGAAGGAAGCCTGTTTCTGTTATATTTCCTAGAGTCTGCATAACTGTGCTTAGCATACATCTTGGTGTTTAGTAAATAGTCATAGTTCAAATACTCCATAGTCATGGAGTTCAAATACGTTGTTAAGAAACTTAAGCACTTCCATCTTCTCCCAATCCCCCAGACTTCCCCAAAATACCAGACAATAGGAATCTAGAGAAAAATCACAGAAGAGAGACAGAATGGCTAAAAAATGTTCAGTATCACTCAGAAGTGAGGAAATGTAAATTAACATGATAATTATATATCCTTTTAAAATTAGCACATAAATACCATTTTGAAATTAGCAAAGAATAAAAATGATAATATTGAATGCTTGTATCAATTCAGTGAGATTTTTTTTTATGTTTCAGGTGGAAGTGTAAATAGGTATAACTTTTATCAAAAAGTCATTTGTCAACGGGTATCAAAAATTATAAAAATATTCACATGAGTTGACCCAATAAGATTGTGATTGTAATTTCATGGAGCAGGTCCAGTTTATTAAACTGAATTTCCTATTATAGAAGGGCATTTGTGATGAAGTGGAAGTGTATTTTTTTGAGGAGAAATATTAGTAGTAGAAAAATAGTGAAGAATTAAGACAAAAGAAAAAATCTACAATATGGAAAAATATTCCTGACCACATAGTTTTGTGTGTGTGTATGTGTGCACATGTGTATTTTGGATATAGAATAAAACAACTGGAAAGCCCCAGAAGACCAGTTATCAATTAAGTACTAGTGTGCCCAGCTGAGACCAAATTATTCCTGATCATATTTTATAATATTTTACCAACTTGCTTCCCCATGACTCGAGTTTAAGTATTTAGCTAACACTTAAAATTAAGTTTAAGTATTTAGCTAACGCTTAAAATTAAATTACATTAATAATTTATATTCGGTATCATGTATTACAGGTCTTTAGTTACATTGACTCTTTTGACCAAGGTACTTTAATAGTGCTTGGCTTTTGGATAAATGCCTAGTGACATGGTATTTGCATTATTGCATTTATTATTATTATTTGCATTTATTATTTTAACCCTCACGACCTGTGTTTTATTGTATAGCAGTTTCAAAAACAGTAGCACACATGTAACAGTGATATGGCAATCATTCACTATTCAAAAATAGGACTAAATATAAAATATAAATCCTAATTATCTTATTAACCATGATCTGTGTGCCTATGTGTATATCCGGTAAGACTTATGGAATTCATTTGTTTTTAGGTTTTATTCGATGGGTGAGTAGGAATGCTTTGGGGCTAAGTCACTGTTAATAAACCTCTGAGTCACAAATGTCACACACCTGTCGCCCATGAATGGCCTTTTCTTTCTTGAGCTGCTATGATATCGCTTTGCCTTATTTTGCTTCTACATAGCTTCTCTTTCCAGGGTGCTCTCTAGTGATTAGTCATTTCGGCAGGACTTCCCCATCAACATCTACTCCGAAAGCCAGTTCTGTGTGAGAAAATGAAGGACAGCGCTTTGAAAACTGCAAAGGGTTATTATATGGACGGTGGTGAGGAGAGCTTGGCTACCCCACATAAAGGACAAATGCAAGAGGCGATACTGCCACCCGCACCCACTACACATGTTCCTCCTCAAGCCCGTGTTTGTTCAATTTCTGAAATCTTCCAGTATGAGCCTTCCCAGTGAGCTCACCTCCTCCCTCTGCAACCCTTGTGATGTGTGGGTCAATAAGATATATTCCCTGCCTTTGAGGTCAGCATCGGGGCACATGTCACTTACCACCCTGCTGCGTTCACAATCTCACCTGCTATCTATTCCTTTATTCAGTACAAACTGGCTTCTCTCTCGGGAGGTTCCACTACCCTCCAATGATCAAAGCTCGTTGGCCTCCTTTTGGGCCCATCCTGCTTGACTTGTGTGACAGAAAGTATACGTGAAAGGGAATCAAAACACGGACATTGGAATTTTAGCTTGGGTTAATATTAGTCCTGTCCTTTATTCCCCTTCTTTCATAACCGCCGTGGTTCTCTATTGCTTATGGGTATATTACCCATTTTATTTTTAGCATGGCGCACCTCCCTTCTTTTCTATTGGCTTCACTCTAACTTCATTCATACTTATTGTTCTCTAAACACAGTGTTTTAGGCCTGGGTTCCTTACCTAATCTGTACACTTGGTACATAAGGTCCCACCTCCCCAATCCTCCCTTCTTTTCCACCTCTCTCCCTACCATCTCATCTCCATGGACTTCTTTTCATTCTTCAAGGTCCAATTAAAAACTCATTATGGCAGCTTCCCTGACCTCCATTCAAAGCCAAGTTTTTGTGCCTAATACTCATTTATTCCAACCATGCTCGACCACTTATAATGCATTACAATCATTTGCATATTTGCTTATCTTTTTCATTGAATTATAGGTCTAATTCATTCATTTAACCTACTCTCTTTTCATGCCTGGCATTTTATAGATGCTTAATAACGGTTTGTTGAATATAAATAAATAAATTAGCTCCTCCACTTCCTCCAATAGACTACAAGCTTCTCAGGGGCAGCCATTCTGTTTTTCCTCTTTGCTCCATTGAACTCAGCTCACTGCCTGCCACATAATAAATGCTCAATACATGTTGAAAGTGGTAATATATATAACAAAAACCTGAATAAAGCAACATACAAAATTTGCCTGGCAACATTTCAAGTTCAGGGTAAGGCGAGAGAAAGGGGGTAATGTTGCCCAATTTTTTGGATGAAGAACAGAGAGGGTGCATTGTGGGCACAGCTCTTTGATTTTCTGGTTGTACTGCTTTTAGTTTTGGATACTTCCGAAAGCCTCATCTAAGGTCATGCTGAAGACCTTAGATGGATAGACATCACTACATTCTCTGCTGGCCCACCTTGAAGAAGTCTTAGGATCTTGGGAGAGCCAAGCGAGGGCTCTCACCAGCTGATCATGTTCATTATGTAAGTAATTCCTCAGGACCTCTCACTCCCCATTCCCCTAGAGGTCAAGATCTCTCTTGGGTCCCACAGCTCTTGCAGTTTTTGTTCCACTGGAGATCAAAGTAGACGCTGGGTTCAATCCAGCTTTCCCATCAGGGCAACAGGCGCTTATGTGACTGACATGAAATCTTCATTAAAAGGCATTAATTTTGAGTTTTTTTTTCTTTTTGGAACCACATTCATTTGTTTAGCAACATTTAACAGAGTTTCTGCTGCTGTGTGTCAGGCATTCTCTAAGTGCTGGCCTACAGTGATGGATGAACTAAACATGGTCTTTGTTCTCAGGGGCTCCCAGACCTGTGACTGTCATGCAGGTAGAATGCTCAGCAATGGAGGTGGGGCCAAGTACACAGGGGCACAGAAGAGAGGGCTGGGGCTGGAGCTGAGGTTAGCGGTGCGAGTTGGTCCCCAGGGCCTTTAGTCTAGACTGGATGACTCAGGGCAGCCAAGCCAGAGAGGCAGAAGGAAGAAAGGAGGAAGTTCATGGAGGAAATGCTTCAGAGAAGAGGAAATATGCAGAATGTCCTTTTTTCTTCCCATGTGGCAAGATGAAATTTACAGCTCAGGTACTATCTATCCCATTATTCCCAGCTCTGTCGGCTCATTCTGAAGAGTTTAATCCGAGCTTTCTTTTCTCTACATGCACACAGGCACGTCAGCCTGTGTGTGAGCACACACACAGGCACACACAGTACTATGGTCTCTACTCCAGCTTTCAGGATGTCTGACGCAGGCAAGGTGTGGGCTCGCCTTTCATATCTCGACATCTGCTTCTGGGGTAGCTGCTCTGCTGCCTCTGACTAGTGATGTTTTGTTCCTATTCGAACAGTAGAAAACAAATAATTAGAGGCAAGAAAAATGTGGAGTTCAAGCAAACAGAAGGATAGGAGAGAGCTAAAGTGTGTTGTGATAGTTATATAACCAAGCACTTTGCTAGCATCTACCTGGGGAAAATAATCTGCCCAGCTTGACGGTTGCATTCTATTTTTGGACTGGTGAAGTTGGTATTAAAAGTGAAACTATCATAAAAGTTAAAATGGCAAATGTCGATTTTTTTATTTTACAGATTTCACAACTCAGGCAGGAGAGGAGTTAAATTGTAGTAGTGCAAGGAAGTAGCAGAGCAAAAGTCACTGTGCTGTTTCTTGGAACTATTTCTGCCTAACCAGTTATCATTTCTCAAGCCCTCTGAAAGCGTGCCAACAGCTGTCTGCATAAGTAGCGACAGGCTGAGCGGCCAGCACTGGGTGTTCTGGTCTTTGCGCGTAATGCAGAGCGGTTTTTACAGTTATCTCTTTAATTGGCTTCTTACTTGCTTTTATTTTAAGCAGTGCCTTTTGGTGGAAAGTGCACTGAACTAGGAGTCAGAATATCTGGGATCCAGTCTTACCAGGCCATAACAAACGGCTACCTTCTGGAGGTGTTTGATTTTTTTCCCCATGAGAGGAAAAGCGATTAAATCAGAGCTCTTTAAAGTCCTTCCTAATTCTAAGAGCCTATGTTCTAGAACAGGAGTTGGCAAACTATGTAAGAATGAAATGAAATGAAGGATGAAAGAGCATTTTGAGAAAGTTAAAAGCATATGTACATTTTCACAGTTCAATCAATATTGGGAAAGGGTATCATTATCATATATAAAAATACCCGGCTCCTGGCGGTTTCTGGACGAAGAAGGAACAAATCCTTATTAACAGTTTGTATAAAATCAAGTTATATTTTTATTCAGCAGGGTTGAAGATGTATAGGATAGGGTTGTCAGTGTGTGAAATTATGTGTGCATCTGGAAGGGAAAATAACAAGAACTCACTTGCAAGGTTGGTGTGATTCTAGATGAGCTTCTTACACTTCAGTTATTTAAACTATTGTTATAACTCTGTTTTAAAATAAACAAGAAAAAAGGGAGAGTACCCACCCAAACTTATTTCAATACTAAACTTCTAAAAAGTTTTTTTTTTAATTACCCAAGTAATGTTGTACTGTAATGGATGAGATTAGTTGTCTGTATATTCCATCCCAAGTTGTCTATAGGCAACACTGTCCCAAACAATTGAAAGATATAAAGAGTTAAGTATTAGAAATGAAATATAATTTAGAAAGATCCTAATACCCATGATTTATAGGTTTTGTTATAATAATATTAGAGTAACCTGTCACCTGTTAGATAGTTCATCATTTACTTAATTATTTAACAAGAAAAGGAAAATTATGCTTGTTTAACATTTTATTTATTTAGGAAGTTGGGCCGGGGAGATGAACATTTTAAATGCAGTTGAGTCAACTTCAGGTTTGGCAAAATCCACAAGGATCGAAATTTTCCATGAGAAGTTCAGAGCTACTGTGTGCCAAAGAATAACCTAGAAATAGCAGAACTTGGATTTTGAATTCTATTTTCTAGTAGCGACTGTCTATGAAGCATCCAGATCAACTCAGTCAGCCTGTGTCTTTGATATATCACTAGTGATGTTCTTTCCCCATTAAAGTGACAGGCTATTTGGTTGAACTGGTGGAATTTACCATGTGAGCACAGCCTTCCTGTGAGCTGTGAACAGACTCCGCACAGAAAGCAGGATTTTCCCTCTCCCTGTTCTGAGGTGCAGAACGACCTGGACAATGAGCTCCCAGGAGGTTAAGGTGCCGAATTCTGGGCTTGTGACATGGCTCCCCCTGATAGTAACAGGGGGACCTCAGGTGGGTTACTTAATTCTGCTTCCTCACCTTAAAAGTGGGGCAATAATAGAACTTACTCCATAGAGCTGTGGACACTGACTGAGAAAATCCACAGAAAAGGGCTAACTATGGTGCCTGGCAGTAGTCCTCTTTCAAAACATGTTAACCATTCTTCTTATCATGGGTGGTGAGATAGTTGAAAAGCAAAAACAAAACCAAAAATTTCTTGGTGGTGGGAGTTGAAGCTCATACCTTTTCATTTCCTGCAAGCCCTGGGTCAAGTGGTAAATGTAGGCTGTCCAGCTTACTATTTTGTAAGGGATGGAAATGTCTGGCAAAATTTATTATCAACTTTAAATCTTTGTAGAATGACTTAGGCAGAGGCAGTTCTTCAGCACCCGATGAGTGATTTTTTTTTTTTTTTACACTAATATCTATCCAGCAAAATGATAAAGTACACGCTGGTCATTTGATGTGTCAAGAATGGTCAATAAACAATGACAAAGGATCTTCTACATTCTCACAATAAACCCTGCTGCTTCTTCTCATCATCTTCTTTGATAAACACCATCTGGAGTTTGCTTTCACCAGAGAGGCAGCTCACTGCCATGATGTAGGATGAAGTCGGTGGCCTCCTGAAGATTTATTTTTGCCTTAAAAAAACTATGGTAACTGGTGGTACTCTCTGTTTTTGGACCTTGAATACTAGTAGCTCACTTTCTTTGGGTGACAACTGTGATTAGTGATTTATTATTATTTTTCTTTAACTTTCTGTCATCTCAGATTCTTGCTTTTGCATGAAAGGAGAGGCTAAGCTGGCTATGAGGGAGTTGGGAGCTAAGAGCCAGGAGGAGAGAGATTTTAGGCAGTTCCAGTGTGTGAGAGTGATGAACAGGAAAGGAGAAAAGGAAGATTTCAACAGCACAGCGTGTATAATGATGGACATTCCCTTTTTGGTGTTTTTGTGAGGAACAATGGTAAAGAACTAAATATATTTTTTGAATGTTGAACTAGTGTTTAATTGTACATTACACTGGACCAAGATGGGGCTACCACAATCAGCTCCTGGATTATCCCCTGTGCCTGAAACAGTGCTTGATACACTGTAAGGGTTTAATAAATATTTGCTGAGTGAATTGCCAATATGCAGGTTCCAGGTATGTATCTCATGAAACTAATGCCATAGATCTCCAAATGTACACATTTTAATTATAAACATCCTCTAAATCTCCTTGTCAATGAATGAGCCCCTCATCATAACTCCTTTTGGCTTTGCCCTTCCCCCTTCCCCTTAATCTATCCCTATATCCACATTCTAGAAGCATCTCCATATGTTTTCAGAAGTGTCTGGCCTTATGTTTTCTGACCTTGTTTCTTTAGTAGTTGACAGAGATTGCTAGGATGTTGGAGGTCTAAAAGACAACATCTGGTTAGAGACCAAGGAGTATGTACATTCTTTGTGGCCCAGCCAGTGTTCCCCTCCAAAAAGTCCCAGAGGAAGGTAAATGTGTGGGAATAGCCCATGGACAACTGTGATGTGAAAGAGAAAGTCAGCATAATGAGTGGAAAAGTATGCAGAAGGTGCTGTGGGATAAAAGATGGGGGAGCAATACATTTTTGCCTGGAGGTGGGGCTATGTAGGGAAGCTAGAAATAGGTAGGCCATTTGAGGTGAGCCATAAAGGATGGTTAGAAGGTTGCCAGGTGGATGGTTTGGGAAGAGAGGGAAGGATATTTCATTCTGAGAGAGAATAGCAATGAGCTAAAGCAGGGACATACGGAAATGCATGGTCTTTTGCAGGGGCAAACAGTAAGTAGTTTTTTGAGGTTGAGATATTCCGAAGTGTAGTTTGCTAAGGAGAAAGAAGAGGGAAAAATGGAAGGATACATCCTATACCAAGGCCAGTCTGTTGCAGGTTGGGTTCTCCAGGTGCTGAGATGAAGTTTGGAAGCAAGATATTTACTAGCGATTAAGGCCAATGAAGGTGGAGGAAGCAAGACTGGGCAGAGGGAGAAGCTGAATAACAACACTGACCCCACAAAACTTCAGCCTCCCTGGTGGGGAGCCTCATCTACTTCCTAGCTTTAAGCATCAATGAAAGAGTGAACTATTCAATAGCATGCTTAGGAAGTCAGTGTTCCTCCCTCCAGTACTCTAATCTCAAAGTACTTAGAGGGCCCTAGTTGGGTGAATGGCATCCAGTGAAGAGTTGGCTCTTATTAACTCCTCAGTGATAGTGAACATGGGTGCTTAGACCAAGACCCAAATGTGGTCAAGAGATCCGCCTCGTGAAGTCTATAAGCTAATTCATGGCTAAGTGGCACTGTAATTGTTAACTGGAAGTTGTGGGTTACTATTAATAGCCTGAGGGTGAGTTTGTCCATGAGGATGGATGTGAGTACCCACATACTCTTCGACTTGATTCTGAACACACCATTGCTTCCCTTCCTCTGTTGAATGATTGTCATACTTGACATTATCAATGACCCTTCAGAAGGGTTGTGAGCAACACATGAAGAAGACATCAGAGTGTATTCCATCTCCGGTGTGAGGCCACTGTAACTACAAAACTTGATGGAGGGGTATTTGTTTTGTAAGTTGTGTAAGGCTGGACTGGCAGGGAGAGCAGAACAGACTTGTGGTTCATTTGTCTGATTACTGGGTTCTCCAAAGACTTCTTCTTCTTTTTTTACACCACACTGTCTGGGTTTAAATCCTGGTGCAAGCACTTCCTACCTATGCGACTTTGGTCAAGTTACTTAACTTCTCTGTGCTACAGTTTCCTCATATCTAAAATGAGGCCTGCGGACCTGGAAGTAGATAGCATGGACAACCAGGTACAGTCTGAAAGAGTAATTACCAATAATGGAATTGAAAAAGAAAGGGTGAAAATGGCTTAGATGATAGAGGCTTTGTTCACCCCTCTTGTGACCAAATCAAAGTTGTGACAGAAACAAAGAGCAAGCAGCAAACACAGTCACCTGGGATCTAGGTGAACAGAAACGCTACAACTGGAGAGAGAAATAAGAAATCACCCTGCAGTGATAGAAGGTAGGAGGAGGAAAAGACATGAGGTGGCCAGGTACCCTAGCGGCTGAGTGGGACAGAGGCTATGGCTGCTGGCAGCTGCAGATGCCTTTTAAAGCAGGCCAGGTTGTTGTGGGGGTAGACCTGTTTGTTTTGAGCACCAGCATTGAGTAGGCTGCTTGGGGGGCACCAGGAACTTACAGAGGGACACTGGGTTGATGGAGCAAGGACCGGGTGTGAGGCTCTCTCCTGGACAGAAGTGCGGGCAGTATTTATTGTTCCTCTGTTGAGCCCTACCCACTCCTAGTGTGCAGACTCAGCACCACTAAAGCTGAAATATCATCAAACTGGTTAACAGAGGTTGCTCCTCCCAGAGGATTCCCTGAAACTCCACCTCCCCCAACTTGTGGCCACACCCAAGTCACATCCAGTTGTGTCTTTGGTGAGTCCTGTACAATTTGCTGAGCCAACTCCAAGACTCACACCGGTGGCAGCTGACCTTGCTTTCTGGCGTGGCCTCTTGAGGCAAGTATAACACAGCATCTGTGGATTGCTTGCTGAATCTTAACAGGTGGCTCCGGATGGGCCCCAGGCTGGGGCTAAACTTGGCCTGCAGCCGAACCCCTCTCAGGACTGTACCACAGGACACCTACTACACAAAGCCACACTAATAAAACCGGGAGACTAAAGAGCTTTGCTTAGTACATAGAAACAGACACAGAAAGGCAGCTAAAATGGGAAGAAAAAGAAGCAGAAACCATATGAGAGAAGAGAACAAAGATCAGGAGTAGTGAGGTTAAGCAATCTAACAGATGTAGAGTTCAAAACACTGATTATAAAGATGCTCAATGAACTTAGGGGAAGCGTGGATGAACTCAGTGAGAACTTTATCAAGGAGATAAAAACTATAAAAATGGAAATGGGAATTATAAAAGGGAACCAGTCAGAAATGAAGAACACATTATCTGAGATGAAGAGTATATTAGAGGCAATTAACAGAATGGATAAAGAAGAGGATCAAACCACTGATATAAAGGATGGGGAAGCTAAGGACACTCAATCAGAATGGCAAGAAAAAAGAAGCCAAGACTATGATAATAATTTATGGAGCCTATAGGACACAATTAAATGTAAAAATACCTATGTCACAGGGATACCTGAAGGAAAACAGGAAGTTGAAGGGCTATTTGAAGAAATAATGGTGGGAAACTTTTCTCACCTGGTGAAGGAAATAGACATACAACCCCAGGAAGCTCTGAGAGTGAGTCCCAAAATGATGAACTCAAAGAGGCTCACACCAAGACACATTACAATTAAAATGCCAAAGTTTAAATACAAAGTGATAAACTTAAAAGCAGCAAGAGAAAAGCAGTTAGTTACCTACAAGGGCGCACCCATATGACTGGCAGCTGATTTCTCAAAAGAAACTATGCAGGACAGAGGGCTTGGCATAAAATATTCAAAGTGATGAAAACCCAGGATCTACAACCAAGAATACTTCATCTAGCAAAGTTATCCTTTAGAGTTGAAGGACAGATAAAGACCTTCCCAGACAAAAAGAAGCTAAAGGAATTTATCAATACCAAGCCAGTAGTATAGGAAATGTCGGAGGGACTTTAAGAAGAAAAAACATGTATCAAAAACAGGAATAAAGAATGGTAATAACTACATTTCTATCAACAGTTACCTCAAATGGAAAAGAATGAAGTGCTCCAACCAAAAGATAGAGTGGCTGAATGGATAAGAAAACAACATCCCTACATATGCCACCTACAAGAGACTCACTTCAGATTAAATACACACACAGACTAAAAGGAAGGGGATGGAAAGAGATATTGTCTGAATGAAATGGGTCAGATAGAGAAAGACAAAT
>NW_006434369.1:13865634-13878410 GCF_000325575.1 Pteropus alecto
TCTGTGTATTATCTATGGCTGAGTTCATGCTACGACCCAGCTGTGTAGTTGTGACAGATTCTACAGTTCACAAACCCCAAAATAATTACTACTTGGTCCTTTATAGAAAAAGACTGTTTTCCCAGATATGGAGGCTGACATAGATTCACAAACAAGTTTACGAAGATATAAGTAAGTAAGTAAGTAAGTAAGTAAGTAAGTAAGTAAGTAAGCAAGTAAGTAATAAAATAAATAAATAAATAAATAAATAAATAAATAAATAAATAAATAAGACCGAAGTGCTTAGAACAATGTCTAACATATAATCAGTATTCTAGAAAAGTTAGCTCTTATTATGATTATCTTAAAACTGCTTAAAATACATAACCCCAAACATTAAGACCCTAGAGACCTTGGAAGAAGAAGCAAAGAGGAGAATGGGTGTGACACTTATTCCTTCATTTGTTTGATATTTTTGGAACATATACCAGATGTCAAGTATTGTGTGAGGAAGTGAGATTACCTAAAAAAGAAGATAAAGTTTCTGCTTCTGAGGATTCAGTTTAATGTGGGAGGGGTTTATAAACCTAAGTAAAACATCGCGTATGATGTTCTAAGTACTGTATTAGAAGTATTTAAAGACAGCCATGGGAAGCAACCACCTGCCTGGGGAGGCTTTGGAGAGGGAGGGGTCAAAGGTAAGGAGAACTTTAGCAGATGGCGGCGGGTGGGAGGAGGACGATGTAGGCAGAGGGTGAAGCAGTGAGAAAAGCAAGAAGGTGTGCCGGGCACCCTGCTCAAGTCTGGGAGAAGTTGAATGTAGTGGTAGCTGCACAGGCACGCTGGTCAGGCTGTCCAGAGTCTTGAATTGCTAAGCTAGGGGGCTGAACTTCACTCTGACAACAAAGAGCAGGGGGCGAGATGTGATCAGATTCTGTGTCTCAGACTTGTCTGGTTTTGCAGCAATCCGGAGTCCTTTTCACTTTCTCATTTGATCTTTGGTGCTCAAAGTGAGGTCTGAGGACCAGCCTGGCCGGCATTGCCTGGGAGCTTGTCAGAAATGTAGACTCTTGGGCCCCACCCAGACGCACCAAAATCAGCCTTATAACAAGAGCCCGGGTGATTGGTTTGCACTGTGAAGCTGGAGATCATCGAAGTCTGGACTACATTGCATATTCAGGCTAAGAATATTTGCCTGACAAATGCTGCCCACTCCCTCATTCTACTGCTGGAAAGTTGAGCTCAAAGAACAAGAAGTGCACAGGGCTTTAGGACATTGGGGTTTTGGGACTGAGGGTTGTTCAGGTGATGCGTTTGCTGAAGGGCTGTTGTCCCTGTAATGTCAGGACTGTTCATCCATGTCTTTCCCATGGCTTTTCTCAGTCAGGGTATTGGTACTTAGCAGCAGGGACACAGACATGTTTCAAGATGTCTCTGCTTATCAGGTGCTTAAAAATCATCATTATCGATTTTCATGTCCAGCTTCAGGCCGCATTGGAAATTATAATCTGTTCCCATAATTCTCCGTCCTGCCAGGCTTACATTTCATTAACAGCTCCATTTATGACCTTTATTTTCCAAACCTTTTTCCACTCTATCTTTCTAGAAGTTTCCAAACTAGTCTCTGGGTCTCATGTTTTCTTTTTGTGTGTGTGTGTGTGGGGTGTCTTTTCAAACAATTATTTAATCTACCAGCACCCTTTTAGTTCATCAATAGCATGAGAAGGAAGCCTTTCTCCTTTTCTGGGATGTATTAACCTCAAAGAAACAAGACTGTGGATCTGGGGAGAAGAAAATACCGCATCTTGATATCTGGGTGCTGCTTTTCATAGCTCGTACCCAAAGACCAAAGCACATGAGCTAAACATTGCATTGCCCCAAATAAATGAGCCTCTAGGCATCAAAGACTTTTTAATAAAAGTTGAAAGCAGAGCTTTTCAGCTCTGCCCCTGCACTTTTTTCAAGCTGTGATAGAATTGGTATGATATTTCAAAGTATAGTAAAAGGCAGAGAATTGTAATTGTAAGAGAAATTGTAAGAGAATTCTTTTCTCCTTTTAACTTCCTATAATAATTTTAAAAACTTATCTGCAAAGCTGCCTGGGTGTATCTTACCAAGTCAGCCCTGGAACCAGATAACCCATCACAGAACATTCGAGTTTGATACACTATTCTCGCAGAATGAATGCTCTGCTAAGTAGTTAACTAGCCCTTTGTTCCAACTCAGGGAAGAGAAGAGATGAAGGAAAATGAGGAAGAGGAGAGCTTTCCTTCTCTAATATATCAAAGGTAAATCTAAAAGAGACACTGTTAGAACCTATTCCCACTAAGACATCCTACCAAACACAAAGACATGAAGACAAACAAAAGTATTAGAATATAATATAGTGCAGTGGTTAGGCGAGGGTCTCTTGATGGCGCTATTGACATTTTGGGCTAGATAATCCTTTTTATTTTTTAGACGAGGCAACCCTTGGTTGACCTCACAGATTGCAAGGACCTTGTTAGCTTACAATCCCTTATTTATTTTTTATTTTTTAATTTTTTACACCTACAGCACCTGGTCTTCCTAGGTGGTCTCCCATCCAAGTACTAACCAGGCCCAACCCTGCTTAGCTTCCGAGATCAGACGGGATCGGGCTTGTTCAGGGTAGCATGGCCATAGACTAGGCTGGATAAACCTTTGTGGTGGACTGTCCTGTGCATTGCAGGATATTTAGCAGCGTCCTTGGGCTCTACTTACTAGATGCCAGGTGACAACCAAAAGTGTCTCCAGACATTGCCACATTCCCTGGTGGGTAACTTTGCTCCTGGCTGAGAACGACTGGGTTAGATAAAGAACGGGCTAGCTGGATTTACATCCCAGCTCTGGCACCTACTAGCATCTTGATCTTGGATAAGTCTCGTAGTATCTCTTGAGCTCAGTGTCTTCATCTGTAAAGATGGGGACGCCTCATAGGATTACTATAGGATTAAGTACTTAAATATGCATTATCTAGCACATAGTAAATGTTCAATAAATATTAACTGTTTTTGAGATGATAACGACATTCTCTCAACTGAGGTAAAATACTATAACCCAGAAACTGGAACAACTCATTGATAAAGAGATTAAGGACACAGAACACATCTTAGATTATCACATGGGGAAAAATTCTGCTGTAGTGAACAAAAGCATTGATTCACCCTACATTAACACCCAGCTGAAAGAAAAGCATTACACACATCGGATTAGCAGAGAAGCTCTAGAAATTCTGAAGAACTCAAACAGTCTTAATAAGGGTGCCGGATTTAACCTTGGAAATCTGGAAACAACAGAGCACAGTGTCAACACAGAGAAAAAAGAACAGAGGGCCTTTGAGAAGAGCTGTAAGGCTAAAACAAAATCCTCCCTCACTGTACAACACCGACTGTCTCACTTAAGCGCCTCACTTAGAAAGTCCCTTTGAGATCTGAAGTAACTTGCTGTCCTTGCCGAAGAATGCGGCGACTCCTCCTTGCCCCTCTAACTTGCACAAAGTCCCCAAGACAGAAGCAGAAACACCCTGTGTTCTCTGAGATGTTGGACCAAAAACTCTAGGCAGAGCCTGGGGCTGTGGGCAGGAAGGCAGGGGTGGGGGTGGGGGATGGTCGGGAGTGTGGGGGGAGTGCCATAGTATAGAGCTAAAATTGACTGAAGAGCCACCAGCTTTTGAGTGATTTTTGTTATGAATGCATAAATCAAGCAAGTTGTGAACTTTAAATTGATTGCAACATGTTGCGCTATCAGTGTGTTCTCTGATTATTTAATTTCTGGTCTGATCTTATCTCCCATTTCCCAAGATGCTTCTGAAGGCTTTCATGTCCACAGCCTAAATCATGCTTTCTTTTCTCCTGCCAGTGTTCCATGTTCCCAGAGCGTGTGTAGATGAGGAATAGTTTTACATAGCACAAGTTAGCACTTTTGGGGCCTCTCCCTTGCCGAAAGCAAATTCCTTAGGGTTTGAAAGAAAAATCTGTCTCCATCAAGTTCTCCTTACTTTTTTGTTATACCTTTAATTGCTGCAATCATTTCAAGGCCTTGGTTTATTTTTATGTGTTACTCATCCACTTTTTCATTTTATATTTCATTTTATCCTGTAGTTGAGTCTTAAAATGTCAATATCATCTTGAGTGTTATCGGGGTTATTCATCATATCAAAAGGCTCAGAAATACTGATGTACTTATGTGGCTTTACCTGATACTATTTTTTTTTTTTCCTGAGACATCGTTATTAGCCAGGATCCTGGTAGAAAGAAGATGGACGAACTGAAGAGAATATTAATGAAGCACTTTGGACAGAGCTAAGGGAACCTACCTGGGATGATGAGGCACCCAGGACCGGGAACAGTGAGGAGCTGTGGTCTTCCTGAGGCCCCAAGGGCAATAAGACAGGGTTATCAGAGCCTGATAAGAAATGAACAAGTGGAGGCCCCAACAGGAGGGTAACTAAATGGGAACACAGCCACCGGCAGACCTGGAGAAGCATGGAGTGAACAGGGAGATTAAATTCTCTAACTCTCTCTTCTTGTACTTTTTGGTTTCCTAATGGTGTCTCTGATTGGCCAATCTGGATGATCCTGTCCAGAGAGATTAGCCTTCCTGCTACAGAGAAAAGATCTAGATTGAGGTGGGGATGAGGCACAAACAGAATAACCAACGTCAACCTTCTTCACTTTTGGCTGTTGAAATTCTCATTAGATTATTAATAGACAAGCTTTTCACAGTAGATTATCCGTGGTGATGGGTACACATGAATGCATACCAATTCTATTATTGTTAGGAAGTCAATTTATGCTCTTCCTGGAGATATGCACAATTTTTTTTCATTTTAAGAAACTTCTTTTCTTTCTCCTGCTAGATCAGTCTCCCGTCCCTGTATGGAGTGGACAGCTGTCTTCAAAAGCCTTAATGCCCAAACAAAGAACATGTTAGAAATGTTAATTATCAGCCCCAACTCTAAGTCTATTGAACCAGAAACTCTGGGGTGGGGCCCATCTATCTGTGTTAATAAGCCCTCCGGGGAGTCTGACACACCCTTAGGTTTGAGAAGCACTGGGCTAGCTAGGTGTTGTGTAGAACATCTCTAATGCTTCTTTCACACCACACCTTTTTGTTCCAGGTGTTGCTGTGGCAACCAGCAGTGCACAGGTGTAGCCGGACCACACCTCACTTCAGCTGCACCACGTATAATTGTCTGCCTCTGGGCGGGCGTCTCTTCCACTGCAGTGTGGGATAACCGGGGGAGCCTGCTCAGCCGTTCTTGGGCATGTGCAAACCTGGAAACCCTAAGGAGTTCCTTAACAGTCCTGGGGCATCCCTGGACCAGTGAGGACTGGGAGCCAGTGGACAAATTACTGCCCAACAATCTTGGGGCAGAGGTGCATTTTACATGGCTCCTCAGTAGCTTCCAGTGGGACTAGGCCCCATTTGCCCAGAACACTTACCGGCTCAGGGATAAATCTTTGGATTGTCTTTCCCTCTTCCCAATCCTTTCATTTTTGTTTTGTGGGATCACTTTCCAAAATAAACTACCTGCATATAAACATTTGTCTCAGGCTCTACTTCTCAGGGGAATTCAAGCTAAGACAAATGTCCTTTCCCCATCCTTTATCAATATTTTACTCACTTTTAAGGACGAGTTCAAATGGCATCTATAGCTCATAAACCTCTGTCCCCCCAGTTGAAATCAGATACTCTCTCCCTTGTGCTTCCAAAGTGCGTGTGTGCTTGCTTTTTCTTCCTTCTTTCCTTCCTTCCTTCCTTCCTTCCTTCCTTCCTTCCTTCCTTCCTTCCTTCCTTCCTTCCTTCGCCATCACAGCAGTGGCCATAATCTGTCTGGCAATTCTGTTCTGCAGTTATCTGTCCTAAGCTAGACTAGTTTCTTTAGGTCACGGACAGTGTCTATTCATTCAAGGATCATTCCCCCACCCGACCCTTATCCTGATGGGTTTTTGCATAGTGCTCAGCACAATAACTGTCTATTGAATTTAATAGAATGTCAGAGTCATGTCTGATGGCTTTTAAAGTCGCACTGTAATATGTTCAGTGTGTCTGACTTGGAATAGTGGTATTCTTTATTGTTCTAGTCTTGAAGCTATGAGGCTGTCTCTTTTAGCTATTTTCAATCCAGCTATTGCTTGGAAGAAGGTATGATTGGTTGTGACCATTCAATACAGCTAGGGCCTGCTTTGTAGAGTTGCACAAGGCCTTACATTCAGAAGGTCTTGGATGTTGCCATCCTAAAATTCTTAATAATTTTATCCTTGAAGCCATGTTTTGCGAGTGAAGTCCAAAGGGATGGTGGAGCATGCGTGTGAGCAGAGGAGATACATGTAATACTGTGTCTACACTTTCCTGCTGCCCTATTCACATGTAGCCTTCACGATGTCCCATGAGCATGGAACCAGTGGACCTAAGATGCGTGGGAGTCCAGCAAGACTCAAAGTGAGCACAAAGCAAGTGTCTCATGTTCACAACTGAGTAAACTGAGGAGAGGAGAGGGCAAGTACGGGGAAGAAATGGGGAGAGAGAAGAATGGGCCACAATTTTAATTAGAACCAGGCCATGCTTTGACTATGGAAAGAAGGCAATAGTATTCTAATAAGCACCAACTACCAAGGAATTCTATCATATCCTTTCTCATTCACGTTATTTCCCTGTATTAGCTAAATGCTTATGCTGAAAATGACTACATAAAGAAAAGAAAGAGATAGGGTAACCCATAGTTCCTTTCCTTCTGGTTCGTCCTTATTTATCAGTAAGCTGAAGATAGAAAGTATTGGTAGGATGAGCACATATGGAGAGGTGAAATAAACAAAATTTGGTTAATTTTTTTCCATTTGGTCAATTTTATTCAGTGTTTCCAATGTTCTGATAAGGATAAAATATGTATGCATACATGAGCTACAAAATAAAAATTGTATAATTTCAGTGATTCTGCATACAAGGTGAATGTTCTTATATTTGCATTTAAAATGGTCATTGCACAATATAGAGACAAATGGAAAGATCTAAACACATTCATACATAAAAATGTTTGTTCAAAAAGAAATGAAAAATAAATAAGTTTAAAAAATATTGTGCAATGAGCCAAATTTGGTGTGTTGGTAAGCATATAAAATAAAATCCTTAAATAAATACGAAGAAATATCTGTAAGGTGAGCTGCTTCTCTGTTAGAATGTGCCAGGCTTTAGAAATACAAAGATAAAAGTCATCGTCCTTGCCCAAGGACTTCACAGATTAGCAGGGTATTCAGGCAAGCAACTCAACCATCAGAGAAAAGGGCTAGTGAGAGCTCTGAACATCTAGCTGCATGTGGGTTGGGAGCAAAGAGGGCAGGCATCTAAGTGTGAGCCTGCATGGTATATCATTTAACCCTGACCACCAGCCGCCCTCTCCCATGGTGCATGGCACACAGTAGGCATTCAAGAATCAGAGGAATGAATCTGATTCAGGGTAGTTTTCTGGAGGAAGTGACTTCTTAACTGAAAGTTCAGTGCCTGGGCTTGTGGACATCTCAGTTTCCCAATTAACCTCCAAACATCCTAATTATGCTGTGATCGGAATTATCAAGGAGAGGCCTAGGGGAAACAATATTTCCAAGAATGTCCCCTCTTAGGATGGCAGTATTTGTGTTCAATATCCATGAAAAAAAGAAACATCGGAGCCCAATCTTGCCTTAGGTGTAATTCTGATTCACAAGAACAGTGTTTAATATTGCTAAATTTGCTAAAATTCATGGCTGAAAAATAGAAAAGTTTCACATATTCCTTATGTAGGTATATTTTCTTTCCTCATATTATAAACTCATCCTTGTAAGCTATTCTTTTTTTTTTTTTCTATGTACTTTACATTTCTCTCCCATAAGGGACTCAACAAACTTCACCCCTGGTAGTAAGACATGTTCACCAATCCCCTTCTCAGATGTCTCCAGTACTCTTAGAAGATGGCATGTGGCAATAACTGTCATCCTCAGAGACTTTAAAGTGTTTTACCTGCCCTATATTATGGCTCTTCTGCTTGGTGTCACCACTGTTTGTGTATTAATTAGACTGGGAATTTCTTGAGAGTAACTCTGTGTCTGTCACCTCTACATCTCCCTGGGGACCCAGCACAATGTCTGGTATCTAGGAGGAACACAATAGGTGGGGTTGGTTGAATGAATGAGTTAATACCATCTAATTGCTCTCAAGCGTCTTTAATTATGGTCTTTGGTACCTTACTCATTTGCCTTATTTATCACTCTTTTCTGATACATTTTAATATAGAATACACACAAACACACACACACACACACACACACACACACACACACACACACACTTGTGTACATCCTCCCTCTGCCCCCCACCTGGGTCTATATATGCACAGCAGAACCTGAGTAAAAGATTTAGTTGGGACACTTTCACACTTGTTAAGAGTGCTCACAAGAACATAAAAAATGATGGAGTCCTCAGTCCTGGCTCCTTGTACATTTTAGCAGATGGAATCCTTTGTTTGATTTCAGAGCACGCTTAGTGACAGCCTGTGCTCCTGAGTAGGTTTGGGAAAGCACTTCTTTATTATAAGACTAAAATTAAATGACACATTTTTACATGTTGTTTAGAGGCAGCAGTTGATGCAAAACTTTGTCAACACAGAACTTTTCACACCTTGGCTTTCACCTTCAGTAAGTGGATTACTGTGTTAGACTGATGTTGGTTTTGGCATTGAAAATGAATGAACTAACTTGGGAAAATTAAGTCATGCCCTTTATCTTCCTTTGTATTGAAACTTATAATGTGAAAAGAATTCGGGTTACTTCTCTTTTTTGATGCTCTTCTGAGTTCCCTTGTTTCAGCCAGGACACTGGAATTAAAATAGAAACTGCCAAGTGCTGTGGCAGTGAAGCGACCATCTTTCCTGGAGCAGCTGAGAAGTGTCCTTGTCTGGGATCTGAAAGGCTAATCTCAACAAGCTCTTGTCTGTGGTGCAAAATGTGACAGACGTTTTTGCTTGCTAGCCGCCAGCTCTGCTGCCCACACAGTTTTACTGTTGGCATATCCCTTTTTCTCCTTGCTATGTCTCATTGCCACTCTTTGACAAAATATCCTGTTCACAGTGAAAGGTCCAGAATGAACTTGTGTGAAATTCCGCTCGCTACAACAGGTTCCTCCCACTGTAACACACTTCTGTTGATAATAACCCTCTGTGCACAATTTTCCACACAATTTTCCTTTTATAGTGCAAGAAAATGAAATATTCCAACACATACCATTACAGAGACAGCTATGGGTCTCAAAAATAAGATGGGAACTAGAATGTAGGGCAAAATAAAAAAAAAAAAATGCCAATTGCAGTTGAAAACTAAAGGCTCATAAGACCCTCACATCACAGATAGGATGAACTGTACACCGGAAAGCCATCAATTGTAACATGGCCTATAAGCTGTTATTATCTATGGTTATTATGATTATTACTTTATAATTTTTTAGGCATTTAGATTTATATTTTTTATGTACGTGATTGTTGATCTTTAACCATAAGTATATATGAGGAAACTGAGACTTATAGAAGTTATCCTGTACAAAAAACACCCAGCTAAGAGATGGTGGAGCTGGGAATTAGAAACTAAGCCTAAGGATGTATCTCATACTTTATTACTGATGAAGTTAATATATTTTCTTAGATATATTTAGGAAGCAGCCAATCTAAAAAGGGATTATTAAGTAATACTGTGCAAACTTGATACTATGCATAAACCTGTTATAAAGTGCAAACAGTAGGGTGATGAGCATCATAGGGTGTAGAGAGGGAGGAAGAAGCTAAGAATTGTTGAATATTTCTAGGACTGTCAAAGAAGAAAGACACTGTGTTTAATGAACAAGAACATTTTGGTCTCTAAAAAAGTATATTCTACATTGGAAAAGAGAAATTTCATCAGCATCTAATGAAACTGTCTAATGCATCCCATCAGATAAAGTAAGCTCTGGGATCATTTGATCCCTTTTACTTGGTTTGGTGTACCAGACAAACATCTGGTTATTAATTCTGTTTCTTTAGTACTTAGCAGCTGGGAAGGGATAGAGTCCCCTGTATATTGGACTAGAAAATTATAGTTATTAGAAAAGTTTGACTTTTGTTTTAAAATTAAGGGACTGGTTTTCTGGTTTATAAATCAGGCTCCCGGTAAATTAGGTTAACATGAATCAGTTCTCCACCACCAACTCACTTGTGAGTGAAATAGACTTGACTGAGTTTCTGCAAGACTCAGCACTAGACCTTAAACTCATGATGGTCATTTAAATGCAGCCTTCTGAGAGTCCCAGATGGATCTAGCAGCTCACCTTCTCCGTTATTTGCTATGAAAACAAATTGATTAGATGGTTCACTAAAATACTCTTTTTTACCTGTAGCATCTCAAATTTGAAGGAATCTTTGTAATCTTCTAGTCTAATCTCTTCCCCATGTAGTGGTCCCATAAGTCGTTAAGTTAGCAGAGAGCTTATTTCCTCAAAATTTATTTTGAATAACTCTAATTTTTAGAATTTGTTTTTCCTTTTATAATGAGCTGAAAATATATACAGAGCCCCTCAGTTCATTGCTCTGTAGCTGCACAGAATAAGTCTACTTCTTCTACATGAAAACGTTTTGAATGTTAGACTCCCAGTAATTATATAGAAAGTGTAAAAAATCTTTACAACAGATCTCTCCTTAACCATTTAAGGACTAGTTTAAGAGAAGAACTTGATTGGATACTTTTGTATTGTAGGCAGATAAGTCTGACTGGAACAGACTTGAGTTTGTGAAGGGTTTTAATCTTTCGTTACATGGTGACTGTTGGGAACTATGAAAGTTTTGAGATCTTACTTACTCGCAAAGTTGACAAGTTACCCTGTGACACATTTATGGATGCTGGAAGAAGATATGAGGCTCCTGGGTTAGAGAACAGCTTGATACTCGTGGCAATTGTAGTAACCAGAGCATCATGATTTTCTTCTGCTGGTTCCCAAGCCTCAGTTCCCACAGTGTAGGCAAACAGGGCCAGATGACACCTCCACATACAGTAGAATGTTACAGGAGAGAGGCCCTGAGGTTAGGAAACCCCAGTCTTTTGTAATGGGCTGTAAGCAAGCCTGCCAACCTTTACTTGGGGAACATATTATCTTTGTTATTCTGAACAGCAAATAAGCCAGCCCTGTGCTGCAGAGGGAAACACTACCTCTGTCATCCAAGGCTGTTCTCTGTGCAAACATTCTTGAAAAGATAATCTGGAGCAAAGGTATTCCTTCCCTCTGCCTGCAAGATGCGCAGAAACATGAGAGATCCATGGAGAATCACCTCCTAATAGCAGTGATCTTTGACTTCTTCTCAATACTTTTGTACAAGTTTCCAAACCAGTGTACTTATTTTTCTAAACCTCTTATCAGATCCAAACTTCCTGTCAAAAGATACAGGGGCTAGAAAGAACAGAAAGGTAGGAGGTATGTGATTCTTTTATTTTCCTACTAAGTTTATTTACGACTTCCTCTCCCAAGTTCTTTTCATTTATGTTCAAGAGATTATTTCTCTGAAGAATGCAGATTAGAAGAATCTAATTTATAGCAATGCATAGATTCAATGGAAATTGTATTATAGATTGTACAAAAACTAGAAGTCCTGCAAGGCAAAAGATAAAATAAAGTTATGCAAAGTTAAGTGAGAGACTTGGATGAAACATTGCAACATTTTTAGTAGACCAAAGATTAATATCTAGACTATTGCTCCTATTCTCTGCCCTCCACCAAAAAAAAAAAAAAAGAAAAGAAAAAAGAAAAAAAGAAAGAAAAAAAGAAAAAAACCCACAAAAAAACGCCCCCACTATACCAATAGAAGAAGAACAAAGAATTTGAATAAGTAATTCCAAGAAAAGGAAATAAAGTGGCTGATAATCTTATGGAAAGATATTTAACCGCAAATGGTAATTAGGTAGATGCAAACTTAGATAGTGAGATATCCCCAATATATTGGTAAGAATGTAAAAGACCGATGATAGCCAGCATTGATTAGGGGGGAAGAAACAAATACTTTCAAAGCAGCTAGAGATAATGTAAATTGATACCACCCGCTTGAAGGCTGCTTCTCAGCTGGATCTTATGAGAATGTTAGTATTGCTGGCAGTAATAAAATATTGGAAATAACATAAATGGCCATCCATCGACTGGTCAAATAAACTATGTCTATATTATGGAATATAGCCATGCAGTTTTAAAAAGAATGAAGTAGAGCCTCCTTACTGATTTTAAAGGATCTCCGAGAAATATTAACTAATAAAAGAACCATAGCAGAACCATACTATGGCATGATCATGTAATATATACATATATGTATCTATATTTATATGTATCTATATTTATGTATATATGCATATGTAAAGGCACAGAAGAATATACACATCACTGACAATATTCATTAGTTCTGGGAGAAGGAAATAGGAGATAAGGAGGGTGATGACATAAAGGTTGACCTTTGCTTTAAATTTATTATTCTTCAGGATTGCTTGTTTTAATTAAATGTGTTAGTATCTTGCTGGTGTGATTTAAAAAATTGTGCTGTATCCTGCGATGTAAAAAAATTGCACTTGGTTATCCTGTGGTAGTCATGTTATAACAAGCTCCTTGCAGACCAGTAGCATAACTTTAGTTGAAAAAACAAGTGGAATTTTAGAACTACATGGGAGAAAAAAGTAAGATTTTTCACAAAATACTCCCATTTTTTTCACAGCATGAACTCTAGTTTTCCATGTCTAGTGCAGAAC
>NW_006434369.1:13878444-13891500 GCF_000325575.1 Pteropus alecto
CTGATTTCAAGAGCTCAAAAATGATTAAAGAGTTAGGAATTAAGATGCTTTGAGAGAGGAGTACAGTAATTCCAGGGACTGAAGGGGTTGGTGTGTGTAAAGGAGAGATGGTGGGCCCTCGGTGATCTGGGAAGTAAGGTATCACAAAACAGCTGCTACAAGGAATACTTATCAGTAGTTCTCAAAGCGTGGGTCCCGGACCAACAGCATTATCATCACCAGAAAACCTGGTACAAATGCAAATGATCCAACACTGTCCCAAACCTACTGAGTAAGAAACTCTGGAGTTGGGAGCCCAGCAATGTTTTAATAAGCTTTCCAGGAAATCCTTATGTGAGTTAAAGTTTGACAACCACTGCTTTAGACCAGGGCTTCTGAAAATTTAAAATACATACGCATCACCTGGATAGCTTGTTTAGCAGCATGTTTTAACTCAGAAGGAATGGAGTGGGGCCTGAGACTCTGCATTTCTCACAAGCTGCCAGGCGAGGCAGATGCTGCTGTTTCTCAGACTGTATTAACTTTAGAGGGATGATTGACTATTCATTGATGGGAGGGGTTCATAAGGAAATAATCAGGGAGAATACAAATATTGTCAGCCTCGTTTTATTTTTACTGGTATTTTCAAGGCTATGCTCAAGAATAATGTTGCTTTCTTTGTAGTGCTTGTCATCTGGGATTCTGTGCATGCTTTCACTAACAGTACTATAATTGTGCACCTATATCATGCTTGCTCAAAGCTCCAAGCATTCACTGCTTTCCTGATTTTTTGTTAACAATTCCTCTTTCCAGGTGGAGAAGCTGAGGCTGGCCCACAGAGCTATTTGTGTTCCAAGGTCACAGAGACCTGGGACAGGCTGGGCTGGCGGAGGCCTCCTGACCTGCTGGAGCTCTTTCTGCAGGAGCCTTAAGCCTCTCTTACTAGCCAGTGAGAAGTGGTGAGGGAGCCCAGGAGATCAACACCACAACAGCTCAGTGGTAAAACCCAGACCGGCCCACTCTCTAGGCTCACTGGTGAATAACAGGAATCTTTATCATCCTTTCCGTCAGAAAGCATTTATTTAAAACCCCTTGGCTAACTCACAGGGTGAGCTGGCCTGTCACACACCATCACATGGCATGGAAACTGGCAATTAAATTTAGAAACCCACCTCAGCAAATCCAGACCGAGATGTTTACAGGCCAGCCTAAGAGGAGCCAGGCGTTTTCACTCCTAAATCAAGAGGTTTGCAGAGAAAGTGAAATGAGCCTCTGGTGGGTTATGCTAAATTATGAGCACCTGTTCCCATCAATAATTTGGCGTCCTCAAAATGCTACAGCAGGCCTCAGAGGGCCAAAAATGCCAGTGCTGCACATAGCCTGATGGAGGGCTGTTGGCCTCATTGTTGAGCTGTGGCTCGGAATCAGGGAGATGCTGAAAGGGAGGCCTTTGTTCCAAGGACAACTTGTTTGTTTACCGACTCTGGGGGCTGAGAGAGACACATTAACCAAAGAACAAATGTCATTTTCCCTGCACACCCCAAACAGAGTGCTGCAATTGCAGCGGTGAGCACTTTGAATAGATTTCTGTGATGGCAGACAGTGAGGTGGGCACACTGAGTGGTGAGTGAGCTTTACTGATTTTCAGAGTGCGATCAGAATTATAGCCTGGATTCATTGGTACAGCCCCACCTGAGGTCCAGGAAGCTTTTCTGTTACAAAGCCCTACTTTCTGGAAAACCCCTTGGGTTGAAAATTAGCAAAAGTGGAATTTGTTGTGTATTTTCAGGTCTAGTGGTGCGTGCTGAGATATCTAAACCAAAGAAGATGATATTTCTCATTTTAGCAAAAGACTCAGCCAGAATCCCATGCTTTAGTGTGGCTGGGAGTGTGACTGTCAGAGGAGGTGAGAATGTAAGGCCTTGTACAAACTAAACTTTTTAGTTACGTCTTTCCCAATGCTTGACGTGCCTTGGAAATTACATCTGCCTAACTTCTGTAAAGGCTTGTCTTTGACGAGAGCTCAGATATGCTACCGTGGGTGGGAAGAAGAGGACCCTTGCAACCCTAAAGAAAGGTGACAGATACCACAAGAAAACTTTCCACCGTTCAAGTGCAGATAAACACGTTTGAGCTGCAGCACACCCACATGAGTATCTGCTCTCCCACCTTACACAATAGCACCTTACAGAAAAGGGAACAAGACGTCAGGTGTCGTAAACTGGGTCCTAGGGAGAGGGAAAAGGCCAGCTGATAATGGGAACTACCTCAGATTAGAAACAAAGGGGAGTGGCTCTTTATTCTTCTGAAGAAAGAACTCTAGTGAATTTCCAGTAAGTTGAGTGATGCTGGAAGGCATCAAAAACCTTTAAGGCTGGTAACCCCCCCTTGCAAAGCCAGGTTCTCTCAGAGCCATAATTAAAGGCAGCAGTGGAACAGTTCCCTAAACACTGTGTTCCTGTCTAACCTGCCCATCAAAGGTCCTTTCTCTCTGCTTTCCTCTCTTCTTCTTTCCTTTGCTCCCTTGTCTTCTTTTTATTCATTCTTTCTCTCCTTTCTAGGCTATATTAGGGTGTAGAGCATCACCCTACAAGTGTTCTTGAACTGCACTTGGACTTAGGAGGTAACTGGTCTTCCTTAGTTCAGTAGAAATAGGTCAGGGCTGACGCTCATGTGGCCTTGAATTCAATGCCAGCCTGACCCACTATGCTGGTCCTGTTATATTTTCAGTGCCTGGATTTATTTCTCTGGAAGATGGGGATAGAAGTCCCTCCCCTTCCCTCACAGAGATATTTCCAGGACTAATGAGGTCATATATAAGAACATGCCTCAGAGGAAGGGCATGCTGTGATTGCTGGGCATGGCCATCATTGTGCATTCACCTTTTAGAGTCCTATGTTGATGTTCTTAGTCATGTCTTCCGCATCTTGTAAAGCAGGTTGTATCCTAAGAAGGTGTTTGGCTCAAGGTCACATAAGGCTGGGTGCCTCAGCCTGAATCTAAACAAAGAGCAATTGAGTGCCTAATCTATGCTCAGCCCACTGGACCACAGTGACCTCTGCTCTTTGTACCTAGAAGCTTAGCCCTGGTGGAGGAAATAATGTTTCTACCTCTCCAGGTGGTGTGGAAACCTGTTATGCTGCCTCCTCCCCCAGCCACAGCTCACATCTACCAGGCACAGCCTGCTCCTTGCTGGGAGGGAGCATGGGGACGAGGTGTTAGTCAGGGGGACGCTCATTCTGGCAAGGAGTGAGCCAGAGGACAGAAATCCACTTTGGGGGTTCAGAAGTGATGATGCGGCCTGGCAGATGCAAGCTTTACAGCCTGATTAAAATGTTTCCATTCTGTCCAATTTTAATTCAATTACTTTGTATATGGGGCATCTAAAACAGAAATGCCAGGAGAAAACAAAAAAAGCAGAAAAATACCTCTGAGGTTAGGGTGACTGCAGCAGCCATGGCTGGACTTGCTGGGCATTTGCCCGGAGTCCTCTGCCCTCTTTGGATTGCAGCCATTTGTCTTCTGCAAACTACATCTCCCAGGCTCCCTGCCTGCCTGCCTTCTGGGTGGCTTCAGCCCAGGGGTGTCAATGAGGATAAATCGGAGGGCTGGAGAAAGAGAAACGCCAGGCTGTTCCCCTCCATCTTGCTCTGGGCTGGGCAGGGTCTCCAACAGAGGTCTTCTGTGGGTGGACAGCCCCCCCTCCTTGGTCCCAGCTCCACCAGATCACCCAGAGTTCGGGTGCTGATAACATTCCCATCCCAAATCTGGGGTGCATGAAAACTCTCTGCTGTTACTTCTGTCTGGGATTGGCTTCTCAGCTCTTTCAACATCTCAGTAAACAGCATCCCACATTACATTTTCTCTGTTAAACTCCCTGGCTGGGCATTGTTCTCCCAACTGACAGAAACTCTGAGGGCACCTGGTCCACTTTGCAGACCTGAAAGCCAGGGAGACCATGGGAGCCGCCAGTAGCAACTGCATCAGAGGAGGGACTGGAACCTTGAGGGTGAGTCTTCTTGCATGAGGGGCACTTAGGGTCTGAGCCTCAAGGTGGTCCACATTATTGGTAAGAAGAAACGCAGAAATAAAACTGAAATTGCCAGTTGATGTACAGAAATGGTCTAAATGCTCTAATCAGCCAGAAGGCCCTTCCTAACTTAGAAAAGGTAAAAAGACTGAAAAGGAAAGGTAAAAAGAGAAAGCTGAGTGTCAAGGTACTAAGGAAAGAGATGGATCTTCTTATTTCTCCTTTTTATTTGCCTCTTTAGACTTTGAGGAAGAGCCCTAGGCTGAGAAACTGACTTCTTTCATAGGAAAACAGGGGCCCCTCCCCTCATCTCTGGGGGTACTGGATTCTGCTGGGGGACTCCCAAGGCTTTGTGCAAGGCATCTTGCAATGACTCACTAGGCCATGTTGAGGATCCTGACCCTTGTCACAGCCAGGGCCCAGCTCTAGGCAGCCTGCATTTACGCATGATGCCACCAGCCTGGTCCACATCAGACTCGAGCCCTGAATCTGCTCCGCCACCATCCAAACCAGCCCTCCCAAAGGGCACTCTGCAGTCAGCAGGGCCAGCAGCACCCTGGAGGGGCCCTCCCTGACCACTACCCTTTGACTCATGTATTATGCAGAGGTCCCTGAACTGGCACTGCCTGCCACTTGCACAGTTAATGGAAAGGTTCAGCTCCAGCGGTACAAGCATTGCCACAGGGATTTGTGATGTGAGAAATTTTTCTTTTAACTTTATTTTTAATTGTAGTAACATACACATAACATAAAACTTGCCATCTTAACCATTTTTAAAGGTACAGGTCAGTGGCGTTAAGAACATTCACGGTGTTGTGCAACCACCACCACCGTCATCCACGGGAATTTTTCATTCTTCCCGAAATGAAACTGTCCCCATCAAACACAAACTTCCCATCCCCTCCCCCAGCCTCTGGCAACAACAGTTCTACTTTCTGTCTCTATGAATTCAACTATTCTAGGTACTTCATATAAGTGGAACCATGCATTTTTGTGACTGGTGTATTTCACTTAGCATAATGTCTTCAAGGTTCATTCATGTGTCCTAGTTTCTTTTTAAGGCTGAATAATATTCCATCGTATGTACATACCACGTTTTGTTTATTCATCCATCTGCCGATGGACACTTGGATTGCTGCCACCTTTCAGCCATTGTGAATAATGCTGCTATGATAGTGGAGGTACAAATATCTGTTTGAGTCCCTGCTTTCAATTCTTTTGACTATATACTCAGAAGTGGAATTGCTGCGTCATGAGGTAGTTCTACTTTTAATTTTTCTGAGGAACTGCCATATGGTTTCCCATAGTTGCACCATTTTACATTCCCACCAACAGTGAACCACATCCATGCCAATACTTGCTTTTTTCTGTTTTTTTTTTTTAAATAACAGCCACCTTATTGCATGTGAAGTATCTTTTGACTTTTTAATTTAGTATTTTAAAAAAGTCTTGTAAATGTGAATGTGGAATAAAATTTTCAATATGCGTAAGAGGGCGCACAATGAGCATCGCTTTTCCACTCCCCTGACTCCAGCATCCCTGTTTCCAGGGGCAACCATTGTTTCTGCCCTCAAGAACGCTTCTTGACACAGTCTGTGCACAGATAAGCTTATATGTGTATGCATCTTTTTAAAACAAATAGGAGCACAGAGTACACATTATTTTACATGTCGCTTTTTAAAAACTAAACATGCCATTTTCACTTAATTTAACATTACAACATTCCATAATTGTATCTATAAGTGACAAGAGATTTAAATCGGTATATCAGCGGTTCTCAACCTTTTTGGCATGACGCTAAATCTATAATCAGAGTCCTCATCCTTCCAATCTAATACAGAAATTTTGGACTTTAGGGAGATGATACGCCCCCAGCAGGGACTGTAGCAGACCTTGTCATCAAACATATTAATATTTCTGCAGAGAAATATAAGAATAAATTATAATAAGTAGGATAAAAATTCTAAATAGCCATGTACTGGTTGCAGTCAGGTTTTGCCAGCAAATGAGTTTAGAAAGCTTCTCATTTTCAGAGCCTTTTAGATTTTAGAATTGTAGATAAGAGATTACGGGCTTATAATATTGGGGAACTTTTCACATCTTATTTTTGATATTCAAAATAACCTCATGAGATAGAATTTTACAGGTGGGGAAACTGAGGCTCAGAGACGGAAAGTAATTTGCCTAAACTGGGACTTGAACTCAATCTGCCTGATTCCCAAGTCTGGCCTCTTTCTTTTCTATAACGTGACTATGTGCCATTGTCTGCTGTAATTATCAATAGTGTCCTTTCACTTTCAAAAGGACTGGGTCTAAGAATATATATCATATGGCTATGCCAGCCATATCGTGCTGTGCCTTGGTGACTGAGCTTTCTCTGCAGTTGAGACCTGGCCCTTGTTTCTTGTAGACATCATTAGAGTTTAAGACAGCCTTAGTACTTTGCTGCCCTTGATGCTCCATTTAGCCAGCACTTCTCAGCTCATTAAAAGGATGGTGGACAGCCACAGGAGCCCTACCTCTTCCAGGAAGCCTTCCCTGCATTCTGCAACCTCGCTTGATTTCACGGTCCCTGCTGCACTGCTTACCTCTTAATTTGGTGGGATTATTTGTTCTCTCTCATTTATTTTTAAAAATTGTGGTAAAATACACATAATATAAAATTTATCGTCTTAATCATTTTGAAGTGTACAGTTCAGTAGTGATAATTATGTTCACGTAGTTGTGCAAGCATCACCACGATCCAGCTGCAGAACTTTGTCATCTTCCCAAACTGAAATTCTGCCCCATTAAACACTAACTTCCTATTTTCCCTTCCTTCCCAGTCCCTGGCAACCATTCTTTTAACCCCTAACTGGGCTATAGTGGTTCTAAACAGAAAGAGAGACAAGTCTTGAGTTTCTTTTTCCCATTTTTTTATGTGAAGGTGTGTCTCCCTCAAAGGAGGACCTGAAGGAAGGTGCTAGATGTGGGTGTGTGAGGTCTTTGCTCCTTTTGGACCAAAAGAGTCCCCATATTCACGACTGATGCTGAGCAGCTCCTCCTGTGGGGCAGTGCTTACAGCAAACATCAAGTTGAGGGCTTGCACCATCCTGTTTTATCGTTCTGGAAATGGAGGCACAGAGAGGTTAATAATGAGCATGTGGTCACACAGCAGAGTCAATAGAGGCAGTCTGGCTTTGTGGATGAAGTTTGTTTCGGATCTGGTGTGAGGTTGAGGTTTGGCTTTTAAGGTATCAAGGTCTGTTTGGCTCATTCTGCGTCTGGATATAAGTAACTGGCTGTGAAGCATCTGCTCCAGTGAAAGCCCAGGTCTGGCGCCTTGCCCCTCCCACCTGCAGACAGCCACCTGGTTCTGGCTGAGCCTACTTTTCTCTCCTACTCCATTCAGCTCACCTAGTTGGAAGGCACCTGCAGAAGGAGCCCCAACAAGTGGGCCTGTCCATTCTCCATCTGAAGGGTCTAGCCTCACAAGACCTTGTGACCGAGGAGCTAGAGTTTGCTTCCCAGGGTTGGCCTAGAGTTCCAGCTGGGCCTGGTGACCCTGAAACTGTCCTGGTCCCCACACAGCGCCATTGTAGGTCCCAACATTTATCTGATGCTGCTGTAGCTTCTCAGAGACCACAGCTCTGTTCGACACCAGGAACGCTGCCTGTTCTGGAAGGGTCCCCTGCAGGAGTGGGAAGTATTACAGGGAGGGGGGAAGGGAAGGTGGCGGCGGTGTAGGTTCATCATCCAGGCTCAATTCTCTTCTTGTTACCTGAGCTCTTGTGAGTTACTGAAATCCATTGGGATGCACATGAATCCGAACAAGCGAAACAAATAAGACTCCAGGTTAGGGCACTGCCACCATCAAGACACCATGTACTAAGATGTGCATGGCACCCCTGGAGTTGTGTGACAGGACTGCAAAGAGTTCTCAGTGGGAATTCACTGGGGCCTTGATCAATCACTCCGAAACCAGTCAGATGGGCATGGGATTAGAACTAAAATGGTGTGCGTGCGTGTCTGTGTGTGTGTGTCTGTGTGTAGGGGGAAATAATGTGTAAGTTCCAGTATTTCCCGTGATGTTGAGAACAAGTCCTGCCTGCCCAGATCTGCTCCCAGCCTTCCTGGGAGCCCTACAGATCCAGCCGGTAGAACAGGCTAGATGAAACAGAAGATCTCTGGCTGTCAGGACTGGAGCCTGTGTGCACATAAAGGAGCCCTGGGCATGCTTGCTGGGCAGCCCTAAGAGAAGAGGAGGAGGAAGAAGCCTAGGGGGGACTGATGGGAGAGTGAGTAGAGGCCTCAGTGGGTGAGAGGGCCAAAGCGGGGTTGGGATTTGCAATAGGTTTTGACCTGTTGCCTTGAGCGTGGGACACAAGCGAATCGCCTGTTCAGTCAGAATCTGGGTTCCTTTTAAACCCTGTACAGCACAAAACAGATCCAAGACAAGCAGAGAGTCTGGTTTTATCCTTTCTGTTGATGTGTTTTAAAATCTGTGGTGCACATTTACATTTTAACCACATGCAGGCTTACTGTTTGTGTGGGGAGCTATATGTGCTCTCCCGGTGCCTTGCCAGCAATGAAAGGTCATCTGAGGCTGGGCGTCTTCATGCAATCCCTGAGGCTGATTGTGGGACAGAAGTCACGAGCCTGTTGCATAGCTGTCGTGGTACCTGCTTCAAGAAGTCCCCCAGCTGGTGGTGGCTGGCCCCGGGCCCAGGTTCTGTTCTCCACTGCCAGTTCAGTGCACCTCACACCACACCTGAAGCTGTCTGTCTTCTGACCAGGCTCTGGCCTGCGGGCCATGGGGTTGGGGAGGCCCCACGAGGTGGGGTGACAGCCATATCTATCATGGCGGGGAGCAGGCCCACATGAAAGTCTGTCCTCTGTGGAGCCTGTGGGTCTCTAGAGCTTGCTTGCACAATGCTTCCTGCGAGCATTTTCATCATAGTCTTAGCAACTGTCATGTCAGCATATGACCTTTAAAATTGTTGAAAAGGAGCCAGTTCTGGAGAATGTGCTCATGAGGAATGAACCCTCTTCTTGCTTCCATCTGCCTGCCCAAGGAAGCGTCTGCCCGCCTCATGGGGACGGGAGCCTGCCACTGGTGGGATCCGTCAGAGATGGAGCCCATTGGCTCTGTCACTTGGCATCTTGTTTAATTGTATTTTATTATTATTTTTTTTACCTCAGTTGTCTTCTGTGTAACTGTTAGAGGAATTTGGCATCTGTCCATCTCCCTCTTATGCTGTTCACCTCCAGGGTCAGCCTGCTCTTTGTCAGCTGCCCCCTCCAAATGCATATACCCTGATATTTTCTGATTCTCAGTAGGACTCACTGGGCCACCTCTCCCAGCATCATCTGCTTTTGAGGGGATTCAGGTGAAAGGGAAGACTCAGGAGTTGCTGAGAGGAACCTGGTAGAGGAGGTGGAGGAGACTGCAGGTGAATGATGAAGGAAAGGTCAGGGTGTGCCTCCCAGTTCCTCTAAGGCATCAATGGAGGACTCTCTAAGTTCAAGGCAGGCCGCAGACCCACTCAGGGAGAAGGATCATCGGGAGACCCTTTCTCTACCACACTCAGGTTTGGCTGCTCTTCTCTGGACCACTGCACAGCTTTGTGGTGATTTCTAGGATGTTTCAAACTGAAAACAGGTGGACACACGTTCTAGGTCAGCTCCCGCTCTGGGGTGTGTGCGCTGGTTGCTGCAGCTCCCCAGGTGCGCTAGTGCCCACTGGGGTCCTTCTTCCCCCTCCTCTTCCCCTACCAAAGCCAATTTATTACCTGTTCTATTGGCTCTGCTTCTTAAACATTATCTCAGCACATCTGTTTCTCTCTGTGAAGCCTCTGATTCAAGAGGCAGTAACTGTGGCGCAGGCCAAACCAGACCATCAACTGTTTTATAAAGTTTCATGTGAAAATAGCCACACTCCTTCATTTGCATACTCCCTCTGACTGCTTTCTTGCTATAATGGCAGGGTTAAATGTGCCCTGATATTTACTATCTGCTCTTTTATGGAAAATGTTTGCCAACCTCTGCTCTAATTTATCCGTTATCTTCTTTCAGTGAGTTATTGAACCATCTTTTAACTGCCATCATCCCTGTGTCCAGCCTGGCTCCTCTCCATTCTGTTCCTACACTCTGACCTTTCTAAAGTAAAGGTCTGATTACGGTGCTTTGCTTTTTGTTTCCCTGGCTCTTTGTGTTCTTCAGAGGGATTCTAAACACTTTCTCATGGTTTGCATGGTTCTTCCTCCTGGCTCCAGCACTCCTTTGGCCACCCTGCCACGTTCAACCACCTGAGGCTTCCAAATGCACCAAGTTCCCAAGGCACTCGGGTCTCCATCTAGGTCGAGCTGTTTGTGTGCTGTTTTCTCTTCCTGGAACGATCTTCTCTTGGCTCCTTAGGTGGCCTGCTCTGACTCATTTTCCAGTTCTCAGGAGAGATTCTTAACTTCTAAGACTGGGTTCGGAGCCTTTTCTATGTGCTTCCACGGCACCCAAGAATTCTTCCTTTATCCTAAGGACATAGCATCTGGCTCATAGAAGACCTTAACGTATTTTTTACAAATGAATGATGAATGAATGAATGCATGAATGAATGCAATCTCCCAACAACCAGGTCCTGTTGGGACCTGGAAGTCTTCTCACTGTTGAAGGAAGGCTCTGGTAGCAGATGCTACCAACAGCCAAGTCCCTGGGGCTCTTAGCTGCCTGCTTAGATGTTGGTATGGCAGCAATACACATCCAAACCAGTTTTCCTTGTTGCCACAGAAAGGGCTGCTTAATGGATCAATGTCACCCAGAGGGAGAATTTCAGGGATGTATTATACAGCATTGGTCTTGGCCTTACTTTGTGCAATGATCTACTGAGTGACATAGATGAAGCCACAGAGTTATTGCTAAAATTGCAAATGGAGGTGGGAGGGATAGATGATTTGTTGATCGACAAACTCAAGATTTAAAACTATTTTGGTAAGTTCAAGCCAAGAGGCCCTATAGGTAGGAAAAGGCAAAAATAGGAAGCCATGTAAGGTTCTTTGTAAAAGTCAAAAAATTAACTGCAAAAAATTGAATTGGGGACATGTAGCTTTAGTTGGTGGTAAACACTATCTGATTAAAAGTGTGAAGCAATTTTCAAAAATCTTAAAGCAATCTGAGAGCTCTTCTGAAATATTTTAGTAGATGCCTATTATCTGAGAGTTGTAATCCTCCTCGGATTGTGTCAGGCCACTTTCAGGACTCCATGTCTGGTCTTTGATAAGATACCTAAAGAGTACTGAGAGCACACTGGGAAGATGATAGGAGAGGTATATTTGAAAGCACAGTGGGTGCTTGGAGAAAAGGAGTCTGGGGTAGGGATTTGATAGCACTCTTCAAATATCTGGGTTATTAGGGCAAGAGGGCTTAGATTTGAGAGTTATTCTGAATAGCTTTAATGGGTTGAAATAGGGCCAATTAGATGTCAGTTCAACTGACTGAAACATTGTCCAAGCATCAGATGGGTTGCTTCAGGCTTCTTTATGAAGGCGGGAGGGGGATAACCAATGGGCAGGAATACTTAAGCATCATATCAGCACTTTTACTAGATAATTTAAAAATCCTTTTTCACACTGGGATTCCACGAATTTATGCTTTTCTGGTACTGTGTGTGGTAGAAACTGTTAGTTATTCCTTTGTATCATTTTTTTAAAACTTTTTCTTTAGTAATAAAACCCCACATTTTTAGCATACCTTTACAGAACAAGGGCTATTTTCCCCAAACTTCCTTGGAACTAGGCCTGGGAGTAAAATTATGAGCAGTGAACTAAAAGTGGGAGTATTATGGTCAACTTCTGGGAAGTAGTAGTAATAGAAGGAGATATAATTTTACTTCCCCTTCCTCCTTGATATAGGCTGGAATGTGGATGTGGTGGCTGGAAGTCAATAGCCATTTTGGGCCATGAAGTAGAAGCTCTATGTTGATAAAGATCCTGGGTTCCTGATGATGTGGCCATCAATACAACCCTAGACTGCTTACCTTTATTCTTTATTTATGTGAGAGATATAAACTTGTATTTGTGAAAAAACTCAGTTATTTTGGTTTTGTGAAATAGAGATGAGTGCATTCATAATTAATATATCATAGAAAGCACACACACACACACACACACACACACACACACACAAGAAAGAAGAGCATTGAAATGAAGAACATGGACTCTCCGATTGGATTGCTTCATTTCAAATTCCAACTGTTCTACTTGCTAGCTATTTGTCCTTGGACAAGTTTCTTAATCTCTCTGTGCCTCAGTCTCCAGACTTATAAACTGAGAATAATAATAGTGATAACTGTGTGATTTTTGTTTGTTTTTGGAGAGGTTTAAATGAGAGAATACATTTAAAGATATAGAACACTGCTTTAGACATAGTCTGCATGTTTGTTAGCTCATACTTTGTCTCTTTATACATCGAGGCAGCTATAGAGTTGTACTAAGAGTGTTTCCCCTTATTTATTCATTCAATTGATAACTTCCATTGATGTCCTAGAAAGTTAAAAACAATCAATATCAGAACATTCAAAATACAGTTTACATATTCAAGACTTTCCTTAAGACAATCTATTTTAAGGCATAAAATTGAGAAATGATTTGTACTTGGGAGAGTGAGTCATTGGGATTTGCTTTGTGTTCTGAATCCCTTCATTGTTCTGGTAATTAATTTTTAGATTGTATACAAATACAGATCTTAGAGTGGTAAACAGTAATTGGTACCTAGAGAAAGAGTATGCTTCTCTGTTAGGGATTGTCTTCTTGAGTTTTTATGAAACCTAAGTTTAAACACCATCTATTTTGTTTATTTATTCATGGGAATATAGAATCAAATAAAAAGGGATCCATACTCTTAAGATGCTCCCAGCTTAATAGAGAAAGCACACATCTTTCTGTAGCTCCGTAGACATGCCTCTTCTTATGTCTGGCTCTCTGGGCTGTGGGTGTGAGAAGGTGAGTAAGAGTTTGACAGGAAGAAAAGGTGGAGCAGCAATTCTGGGAATTTAACCCCCTTAGGCCTCTATACAT
>NW_006434369.1:13891779-13924288 GCF_000325575.1 Pteropus alecto
CATGTCGGTGTGGGAGCAGGTGTTTCCAATCATTTTTCATCATTTTGATTTTCAACCATGTAAATGTATTATCTACTCCAATAAATGAAAGGGACTGTAATAAGAAAAGGGAAGAACATCTTTAGCAGAGAGAATAGCATGTACAGAGGTTCAGAGGCATAAAGCAAACAACCAGAGAACAGAGTCCTCCCTAACGTCAATCCTGTGTCCATTTGGCAAGACTTCCAGAACTGTTTGTGTGTCTGTTTTTGATTTCTGGACACCTACTGGAATATAAGTTCCTTAAAAGTGTGGGACTTTGTTAGTCTTGCTCACCACCGTATACAGCTAGCATTGGTTGACTGATATTATGGACTGACTTTCTGAGATCTCTCTCTCTCATAGGCATCCCAGCATATTCTGCAAGAAAAATGCCTTCCCTTTCTATAACCTGTTCTGTTTCTCAGCTGGGGTCCTATGCTCTCCCTTTTCTTCAGTTTCTCGGACCAGGAGTCATTCCATTTGTCTTCAAAAAAACAAAAAATTATGGCAGATTAACCACAGAGAAATTATACATTTAAATAGAATACATAGCTCTGAATAAAATTACACATCAATCTATATGCATACATACATAAGAATGTATATAAACTTATACTTACACATTGAAAGCTACATGAAATACACAATAGATACATCACATTTCACCTATTAAATAGGACTACATGAGTTTTCTAGAAGAGCAGTTTTCAAGAATTTTAGCCTCCTAAAGGAATTTTGAAAAAAACCTCCCCAACATTTATAAGTCAACATCTAAAATTTCTTATTATAAATTTAAATGGTTGCCAAGGATGTAATTTTTGACATATTGTACAATGTTGAGATTTTAAAATAAAAATATTACATGACTTTAAAATATGAGACAAATGAAATTTAAATACTGTAATGATTTGATACTTGTCATTTTAAATTACATAAAAATTTTTTTTAACATTCAGACACTTTTTAACATTCAGACACTTTTTAACATTATTCTTCCTTTTTTTCTCCTTGAATTCCTATTCCATTTCTTCACAGATTTTGTCCTAATGTAGTATATTTTTATGCTTGAAAGTCTTTTATTGGTCTCATAATTATGTCTATCAAATCTATGTGTGTAAATTGCAATGTTATATTTATTTTATTTCCTATGACGAGTTGCTAAATGTTAAAAAAAAAGTCCCCCCCCGCCCCACTTCTGGTTTGAGTTAGCACCACGATAAGTAGTAGAGAATTTATCAAAATAAGATATGTCAGCTTTCTCTTGCCTCAAAAATGCTGCATAACAAATAATCGCAGCTCTGAAACAATAAGCTTTTTTTTTTTTAAAAATGGAGTCTGTGAGTTGGCTAAATGGTTCTTTAGATTGGAAGGGCTCAGCTGATTCGGCTGAGCCGGCTCACCTGTCTCTAGCCAGCCATCTGGTTAGCTGGAATGTCTTGTGTCTGCCACATATAATTTCTCACCATCCAGTGGGCTAGCCTGGGCTTCTTCTTGGGGCTGCTGGGCAGAGTCCCCAAAGAGTGAGTGTGACCAAACAAAGTCTCTTGTGCACAGCTTCAAGACTGACTCATTGTCACTTCTGCCACATTCGATTGGCCAAAGCAAGTCACAAGGCCAGCACAGGATCAGGGTTTGGGGAAATAGACTCATCTCTTGATGCGAGGAGCTTCAAAGTCGGAGCTGTATTTTGTTAGATTTATACAAATATTTCATTTTGGGGGGTGCTAATATAAATAGTGTTGTGTTTTCATTTCAAATTCCACTTGTTCATTGCTGTTATATAGGAAAGTGATCAACTTTTGTATATTGACCTTGTATCCTGCAACCTTGCCACAATTGTTTATTAGTTCCAGGAGATTTTTTTGTTTTGTTTTGGTCAATTCTTTCAGATTTTCCAGAAACTTTTATTTCTTCCTTCTTAATTTGAATACATGTTATTTCCTTTTCTTGCCTCGTTGCATTAAGTAGGACTTCTAGTATAATGTTGAAAAGGCGTGATGAGAGGGGACATCCTTCCCTTGTACCTGATCTTAGTGGGGAAGCTTTGAGTTTCTCACCATTAAGTATGATGTTAGCTATAGGTTTTTTTAAATAGGTATCATTTATCAAGTTGAGGAAGTTTCCTCTATTCCCAATTTACTGAGAGTTTTTTTAAAATCATGAATGGGTGTTGAATTTCGTCAAATGTGTATTCTGTATCTATCGGTATAATCATGTGATTTTCCTTTTTTAGTCTGTTTATGATGACATGAATTGACTTTCAAATGTTGGACTAGCCTTGCATGGCTAAGATGAATCCCACTTGGTGGGATGTACAATTCTTTTTATACATCGTTTGATTTCATTTGCTAATATTTTGTTGAGAATTTTTACATTATGTTTGTGAGAGATATTGGCCTATAGTTTTCTTGTAATGTCTTTTTTTTCTGGTTTTGGTATTAGGGTAATGCTGGCCTCCTATAATGAGTTAGAAAGTATTCCTTCTGCTGGAGTAAGAGTTTAATAATGAAATGGATAAAAAAATAAGTTTTAAACTATCTTATTAAACAACACACCAAATCTGAAAAAATAAATCCCATGAAACCTTAATCTCATGGCTTTAACTAATATATCTTGAAAATTTTAGAAATCATGTAAAATATTCCAGCTACAGTTAAAATGACCATCATATGATCAAAACTATAAAATTCCGATAGCTATGACTTTAACTCTTTGAATATTCTTTTTATCTAAGCTAATGACACCTCCTAAGGATGAGTTTTAAGAATAATGGCAAAGAATTTCTTATATTTAAAAATGCAAGGAAAAAGTATTTTTTAACATTAAATAATTCTTACAGATGTTCTCCTTGATTTGCTTTCATAGGACTAACCTCAAGAACAGTGATTTTTCTTTTTTCCCCTCACTTCTCCTTTTTCTTTCTTCCTTCCTTCCTTTCTTCTTTTCCTTTCTTTTCCTTCCTTCCTTCCTTCCTTCCTTCCTTCCTTCCTTCCTTCCTTCCTTCCTTCCTTCCTAAAAGGGTATCCAAAAATTCAATCGCCTAGATATTTAACTAGACCCATCGGCTCCTTCCTTCCTTCCTTCCTTCCTTCCTTCCTTTCTTTCGACAGAGAGAAAGTAGCAAAAGGTGATTTTGTTGATGAGAAGCTATATTTATTACCATTTCCCCACTCTACCACCTAATTGAATTCAGATATCCCAACACAGACCAAATACCCAGTTTGAATAACAGCAAACAAACAGATGTAGAAACCGGGAAATCTCAAAAGCCCTGTGAGTTGACAGAGCCTTTATTACTCATCAAAGGAAGCTTCCCTTTTATAGGCTGCCCTGGAGTTTTCTCATCACAGGATAATGCTGGTAAGAGTAGGAGAGTGAGGAGCATGTCTTTCTTTTATAAAGTGGGAGAAAGCTACTGCAAATTTTAACATCCTCTCAGTCCAAGCACTTTAGGAAAGAACACATGTGGAGAATGAGAATCTGGAAGTCGGTTCTCTTAAAACTATCCAAGCTATATCTCCTGGAAAGTCTTCATGTACCCTAAGGTCAGGGAGTGCCCAGTAAGTTAGGGGGTCTTCCAGGCTTTTAGAGTAAAGAGGGACTATACAGAGGGCAGGGAAAGAATGTCATTTATCATCATGTCTTGGCAATGTGTAGAACTCGGACAACTCCTCCCAGCAACCCTGAGAAACTTCTTTGGGGTTGTGTGCTGAAAGGCCACAGAAATTGCTTTTCTAAGTAGATCATAAGCATTCTGAGTGCAGATGTGTAGCCTTTTAAAATATTTTCCCAGAGAGCCCAGTACTGTGCCTGGCATATGGTAGACCTGCACAAACACACAGCAAATGGATTTTTCTATTTCATGAATGTGAAGGACTTGAAGAAACCTCTAGGATTCTTCAGTTTTCTCCCTCATGCATCTGGTGAAATGAAATTCAGTCTAAAAGACAGCTGAGAATTCATCCAAGTTTTAAAAAGCAAGAGAATGATTCCAATAATATCACTGTTGACCCATCCCAGGGTCTAATGGCCTAGACTCTAGGCCCTAGAGTGCGAGAAATGTTTCCTGATGTGTAACTAGTGTCTGTCACTTTCCATCTTGGTCCGAGGATAGCTGGTCCCATCCTCAGTGATCTTAATCTTTATAGTTCAGTTACATTTTCCTCCCGCTCTCCCTTCCTCCAGCTGGAGAATCCGAGTTCCTCTTACGGCTCAAAGGTGTGGCTTATTTTTGGAAGGTGTTCTGTTATGCTGAGCTGGGAAGAATTTAACAGGAAAAAGAATGTTAAACTTATTTTTCTAATTTTAAAGATCTGTGATATTCATGGGAAGTGCTGTGCCTTTTCTATTTCCTATTCTTCTCTCCTTCTTGGAGTGCTGGTTGTGATATTTGTTTTGCCTTAGTCACTGATGCTCCTGCTGTTAGCTGGGTACCAGGCTGCCTGAATAAAGACCACACTCTTCAACTTCCCTTACAGCTGATTGTGACAAAAGGACATAGACAACAATGTTGCCTGGAAGCAACATTTCATCAAAGATAAATTCCATCAAAGATAGCATTGCATGTGCTTTTTATCTCTTCTTTGACTCTTCTGCTTACTGTTCTTTCAGTTTTCTATTGCTGCGAACCAATCCACTTGAAAAATTAGTAGCCAAAACCACTATGACTTATTATTTTTTGTGATTCTATGGGTTGGCAATCTGGAGGTTTCTTATGCTGGTCTCACCTGATGTTCAGCTAGGCCTTAGAATCTAAGATGACCATGTCTGGCAGCTGGGGCTCCTCAGTCCTCTGTGAGGTGTCTCATTCTCCCATAGGCTAGATAGGCTTTATCACAACATTGTTGTCTCAGAGTTTCAAGAGGGAGAGAGAGGAAGCTTCAAGACACCTTATGGCCTAACATCTGTAATTCATACCACATCTCTTGTGCCAGATTGTATTGGTCAACCTGGATTCAAGGATAGAGAAATAGACCTCATGTCTTGAAAGAAGGAAAGGCAGTGTCCTTGATATTGCAAAGGTATATAGACACAGGAAATGTAATTTATTGGGGACCATTATTAAAAACAACCTATCACACTTGTTGGCTAGAATATGGATGTTACGTCTAGAACTCAAGCAGCCATCCTGAACAAGGTATGGAGACCACATGCTGAGAATGTTGGAGCAGTGAGATGGGAAGATCCTGAGTCTCCGGTAATTTTGTGAAGGCTCTCTAGTCTGTAGACTACCTCCACTGCAGTTTTGCAGGAGAGATGGAGAAACTATATTGTTTGAGCCTCTGTCATTTTGGACTTTCTCTCATCTGCAGCCCAGTCTTTACATGCTCTCCAATGCTCAACCTCTCCTAAATTTCCAGCTCTCCTCACCAGCCTAGGTTACCACTGCTTAGAGTTTTCTGAAGTTTAAAGGTTGGAGAGGAAGGGGGAAACTTAACACTTTGGAGATGCTGTCATGATATTTCGATGTAATTTCCTGTCCCACTTGGCAAGCCTGAAGAAATAAAATGAGTAAGGCAGACAGGAGACTGCTGCTGTGAAGCAGGAAAAGGTTAGAAGTTGTCATGAGCCTGAAACATTGCCTGGGTCTAAGTCGATCAATGTCATCTCAATGACTAGTCCAAGCGAGAGTTCAGGCACCACAGTGGCAGGTCCAGGAATGTTCTAGGCAAACTGGAAAAGCCAAACTCGCTCATCCATAGACTGTGGATCAGTGGTTAATTTGGATGTGGTCAAAAGGGGGCCCGCTCCTTGACATAATGATAAGCTATGTCTCTCAGATTCCATCTGGAAACCATTCTTAGATTTACATTATGAAGAGATGATTTTGAGTTGGGTCTCTTTTAGCTCATATGTTTTGCATGTGCACCAGGGTGGGTTTTAGAGATGAACAACAGCTTTTCTCCTCCCCGTTTTCTCTTCAAGTTTTATAGTTTGGTTTGGGCTTTATTTATAACATGTCACATGTAGAAATACAGCAGGCACTATCCAGAGGCCAAGCAGCATCATATCGTTTTACATATTCCCCACTCATAATTAGTTTAGGCTGTTTTAAGTTTGCTTTTTTTTCCCCTATAATGATATAGTAGACACAAAGTGTTAACTAGAAACAGAAATACTCCCTTCTCCCTCCATTCCACCCTTCAACCACCCATCCTACCTCACCTCCCACTACCCGCCATCAATCCAAGGTTCATTCACCCATCAGTGAAAAACAGATTGATCTGGAGGCTTCAGCCACTCTTAGAGGCCAAGGGACATTGAACTCTTATCTCTCTCTCTCTCCTGCTAACAGAATGGCATACAAACAAGCCTGGATAGACAGAGGCATCTATTGACTTCTAAAGAAACTCCATGGACAGGCCGATTCTGCGGCCTTGTTTTGTTACTCATCTCTGAGTTCAGAGGCCACATTGCCAGAGACTGTCCAGAGTTTCTGAGACCTCCAACAGCGTATGGTCTTTTGGTCACTCAGACCCTGTTGCTGACTTCAGATATTGTATCTTACAGATACTCAAATTGGTTTTAGCTCTCTATGAAGGACATATTAGCAAGGCCATGTGTGGGAAAATCATGACACATGACAGAATTACGGCCTACTTAAAAAAGGAAATACGCATATGCATATGTATATTTGTTTCCAGAGGTCTTAGCTTAGAAGACAATTTTGCATATATTTGGGTATAAATTTGCATATATTTGGCATAAATTTGCATGTTATGTTCACAAGTCTCTAATTCCAGATAAAGGTACATGAGAACACTTTCTTTACAGTAATTTATATTTTCCTTTTTAGGACTTATGATGTGTTACATAACCTGTGTTACTAATGACTGGGTTCCCTTAGCTTGTCCTCCATTTCCCAGAATTTGTTCTAATTTTTAAGAAATGCTTACTATCACCATTGTTTCTTGTGAAACCCAGCCCTGAAGGACATTAAGAAGCCTTTGTGAACTAGTGCTGCTCCACAAAGCCTTTCAAAAAGTATTAGTAAATTGGGCCTTTAATTGTTTTTATATAAATTATAACATTATGTTTATATTTATATAAAAAGGATTATAATTAAAAATTATATGTGTATAGAAAAGGAGTTTACCAAAAGTACTAGACCTGAATCACCAGTTATTCTCAAATGTAATATTAAGGATGTTAGTCATTGTTGAAGAACAAGCTTATCAAACCTACCGACATAATTATGTGTGAATTTGGGCAAGTTATGTCGCTTTCCTGAGCCTCAGTTTTCTCCTTTGGAAAGTGAGGATAATGACAGCAATCTCAGTGTTTCCCAAATCTCAGTCATCAAGGCATTACCTTAATAATTTTTCTCGTATCCTCATAATACTTATACTATTATTTACTTCATATTTTTCTAGAATTTAATAATTTAACTTAAACTGGCATTATCTACCTTACCTTAGACCTAAGCAAAAATACCTGTGAAATAACAGGTTTGCTGTACTTCATTTTTTTCACATTAAAAAAATACATAACTCAAAAATTTTAAAAGGTGCTCATCTGTATCCACTTGAAAAATTTTCAAGTACCACTGCACTTTGAGAACTGTGGCCAAAAAACAAATTAACATGCATGAGGAGCTTGGTATGCAGCTTGGTCATAATGGTAAGTGGTAGCTATGTTTATGGTAGCTATGGTGACAGAGACAGCTGATTTCCTACTTCAACTTCTCCTTCCTTTGCAGTAACAGAATGCTGATTTTCGCTTGGGCACACAACCAAAAAACTACATTTCCCAGGATTCCTTGTAGCTACATATAACTATGTAATTATGTTTCGGACTACGAGACATCACAAAATTTTTGGCGAAATTTCTAGGAAGCCCTCTTAAGAAAGAGAAGGCATATACTTCTGCAATGTCTTCCATTTTGCTTACTCAAAGTTGGATGAGAAGGCAGCCATCTCTAGCCATAAAGATGAGGACTATCTGTCTTTTATGGATGGCAGAACCAAGAGCCAAAGGATGCTGAGTTCTTGATAATTGTATGGGACTGCCATGGTGGTCCTGGACTATTTACCTCTGGGCTTTCTTTACATAAGAGAGAAGAAATATACTCTGTTAAGCCACCATCTTTTAGGGTTTTCTGTCACTTGCAGCTGAATATAATCCTAATGGATATAATATCGTATGCAGGAGTGGGTGGGGTGTCAGTGGTAAGCAGGGGGCTGGTCACAGAGGTAAGGGCTGATTGTTAAATTTTCATGAATTTTGAATGCTGGTGAATGTCATGCTGGTAGCTTGAAATTAGCAGTGGTAGGAGTATTTATGTCACAGAAATCAGCAAATGCTGCACATCAGTGCATTTTTCCTCCAAGAGAGCCAGTTATTGAACATTTCTAATTTACTGTCATTCTACTGATGAGATTAAAGGACTTTATCCACAAAAGTTTGATCATGTAGTGAGTGAGGTAACCTGAGGGTGGGGGAATAATCTGATCTCTTTACTTGCTCTTAATTTGTTCAAATGCTAAGTCAGGGATGATCATGTCAGGCCTGGGCTTCCTTATTGTCTAGCTCTGAACTTGAATGATGGAAGCTTGAATGATCCTTGAGGTTGGCTATGGAGAGGGCCCAACAGGTTGACAATAAGAGAGCCTACCTGCCCCTCGCTGTCTGTTGGGATAATGATTAGGGAAGATAGGAAATTAGCATTCTGACTTTACTATCAGCTGCTGAAGAACACTGAGGTACACATACTAGGATTAACTTATCAACCAATTTTTCCTCTTTCTTTTAAAAGTTGAAAGTCACCAACTTAGCAATAGACATGCACCTATTTAGAATTTACTGCCACACCATAATTAATTATATTTAAACAATATATGCTACATATTGATTAGGCATAAATATAAAAGTTTCCACAAATGGAGCTAATGAGTATAACTTTTCTGTTGTCAAATCTTATCTTTAGTTATTTGTTACTTTTTTTACTAGGAGGTATAACCATTGTTAATTGTTGATTCCCCTTCCCCTTTTAAATTCCGCCCCCCCCATTTCCACCCTTGATTTATGGATGTTGCCGTCTCCCTTTTAAGAACTGGATCTCTGATGGCGGGGTGTCTCCTCCTCCCACGCGCTCACGGGCGCACTCAGGGCCTTGATCACCCGGGGTATGGTCTGTGGCTCCACCTGGGGCACAAACCCAGGACCTTCTGCATATAAAGCAGATGTGCTAACCACTACACTATGGAGCCACCCCAATTGTTGATTTTTTTGATACCTTTTCTGTTCAATTAACTCTCACACACCACTTCACCTCAACCCAGTAGATAGTCTCACATTTTAGAGGACAAATTAGTATACTTTCATGGGAGAGCAGAGTCTTTGATATAAACAAGCTTATGTTTAAATTCTGGTTCCTCTATGCTTAGGGCTATATAATCTTGAGCAAGTTATTTAATTCCTGTAGCAGTTATCCATTTCTGCATAACAAACTATCCCCAAACTTACTGGTTTAAAACAAACAAAAATATATTATATCTCATGAATCTGTGGGTTGACTGATATTTCTGCTCGTCTTGCCTGGGTTCACTCATGTTACTGCATTCAGCTGGTGGCTGGGATGGAGCTGTTTACTACAGTCTTGGTTTTCCTCCATGTGGCCTCACCATGTAGGTAATTTGAGTTTCCTCACAGCTTGGTGGCCTCAGGGTTTCAAGAGGGAGAAAGCAGAAGTTGCTGGTCCACTTAAGGCCTGGGCTAAGAAGTACCAGAGCATTGCTTCTGCTGCATTGTTTGCTCAGAGCATGTCACAAGACTAACCTAGATTCAAAGAGGGAGAAATAGACCCCTACCTCTTGATGGGAGAAGATGTGTGCACATCAGAGAGGCATTTTTGGTGGCCATGTTTTCTTGTAAACTATCACACCCTCCCTGAATGTTAATTTCTCCATTCGTAAAAAAGGAAAAATACCCATCGTGCAAAGTTAGTGTGAAAATTCAATGAAATAATGTATAAGAAACTGCTAACATGAACCTAACAGATGAAATACATGCTCTATTAATGGCAGTTCACTCTTCTTTCCCTTTCCTTGGCTCTGCCCAAATACGCCCACCTATCAGGCTCCTATCATGTGTAATCTCTCCTCTACCCTCCAAGTACATTCATGTCTGAAACTGTTGAAGTCTCAGGTGTCTAATGATTGACACGGGTGAAAAAAGATCTCTGTATCAAAGCTAGAGATTATACACTTGTTTGGGGGTGTTTGAGATTGGGTTAGCTATCAGGGGTGTTACAGAGAAGGAGATGGAGAATGAGTTTGGGATCAGAGTGTAGAGAAATGTGCGACAGACAGGGTAAACAGATTGGAGTTCTCTGCTAAGTCTGGGTACTCCTTGAGTACCTTTTATTTCCTTCTGATGTTAAAGAAAGTTCAAAGTTCACTCTCACATACATGTTCCTTTAGAGCTACTGTTTTCCACAGGGGGAAGAGAAAGAGAAAGAGAGAGAGAGAGAGAGAGAGAGAGAGAGAGAGAGAGAGAGAGAGAGAGAGAGAGATATTTTACCCTTCAGGGGGCGTTTGGCAATGTCTGGAGACATTTCTGACTGCCACAACTTGGGGGAGGATACTACCGATGCTACTAGCTTCCAGTGGGTAGAAAGCAGGGATGCTGCCAAACATCCTGTGGTGCACAGGATAGCCCCCACAGCAAAGAACTACCCAGCCTCAAACATCAAACCCTGCTTTAGGGCTATTGTGATTTCTGCTGGGAAAAGGAGGATCCTTGCCCATCCCCATTCCCATCAAATGTGGTGTTTCCTGATGGTTTCAAAACTCCTTTAACAAGATACAAATTTATTCATACCATAAATAAAGCTAAAAGCCTATTCATAAATTTTCATGGTGTGAGTGTCTGCATATATGCGTTGTGGTCAAAGGGAGTGAGAAAGATGGAGGGAATATGATTAAGAATGATGTAGAATAAAATAATAATAAGATGTTTAATAAGAGTTAATATTTATTGAGTCTTTCCTACATGTTAGACCCTGGGCTGAACATTTAATGCTTCATAGTTCATATATGTCCGTGATGTCAGTTGCCTGGCAGCCCAGGTACTCTATCCCTAGCCATATTGTTCTGATTGTAACAACTCTATAGTAAGGTTTAATACACAGCAGGCCAAGATCCCATCACATCAAATATCTTCCAAAACCTTCTCAGCAATTGTTGAAAATTTATACTTTCATGTATATTTTAGAGTCATTTTGACATTTCTGCTATCATTTAAATAAACTACTTAAAAGTCACGCATTATGTCCTTTAATCCTCACAACAAGCTGATGAGGTATGTGCCACAGATGAGGAAGCTGATGCCAGAAAAGTAAGGTGTAGCCCGGTACCTTACAGTATGGTACAGGACAGAAAATTCAGGTGTAGTCAATAAGTCATTTGACTCTAGAGCATGCTCTCACGCACCCTTGAACACTGCAAAAACAATAATAAGTGCACAATTGCAGAGTCTTTGTGTGGTAACCATGATTGCAGATCTCTGACTGGGAGGGAGCATGCCTGAGTGACAGTCTTCACTGTGGTCCTCTCTGCGGCATTCCAAAGTCCATCGCCACAGTCTGTTGAGGCCATGCTTCCCAGGCTGCTCCCAGTTTAAGGATTTCTTGCTGCAAAAAAGCAGACCCAGTTGAGTCTTGTCAGCGACTGAGCTGAACTGTTGGAATGCTCAGCACGTGTGAATTTCATGACCTTGGGCAAAACCGTGGGACCCCGAAACATGAATCCAGGCACTCAGGGATAGAAGCAAGAGTGGCTTTGCCATTCTTCTGGTGACTCACTGGGGGATTTTGGGCTTCCCATCTCTACAATTGTGGGCTCTCTACAGGGTTGGAGGTCCTAGTGATAGTAAGGGAACAATTGAACTATAAGTCGTGGCTGCCATCAGGGCACCTTGGACTTTTGTCCATGGATCAGTGGGTGAGAATAAGAGCCGTCATCCTGGAATAGGTTAGTGTCCCTGCCTAGCAGCAAGAAGAAGAGCTCCTTTTACACATTTGAGTGAAACCCAAGGATCTCCTTGGGTGCCTCCTGATACCTCCTGCCCCACAGTAACCATCAGTAGGCCCTCCCAGTAACCCTGGACTGAGAGGGACATCAGGACTCTGCAGGAATGAAGTGTGGGTCACATCACCTAGTGAACCACCAGGACCTGCTGAGATGAGAGATAAAAGTGAAAGGAAATCTGGAGACGGAAGAGGATGAATACGAATTTTGCCTTGAGTTCAACCACAGTGATGGGGCCTTCACTTTGTCCCACTAACATTCTTCTGAGTTTCCTCTGAGGAAGACAGATACATGGGAGCCATGGAAGGACTGCTACCTGAAACTGTGGGGAAAGCAGATATGTGGCATGTTATGGATTGAATTGTGTTCCTCCAGAACGCATATGCTGAGTCCTAACCCTAGTACCTTAGAATGTAGTTGTATTTGGAGACAGGGTCTTTATAGAGATAACTAAGATGTGGTCATTAAGGTAGGCCCTAATCCAATATGATCGGTGTCCTTATAAGAAGATGAGATTAGGACACAAACACACACAGAGATAGATCATATGAGTACATGAGGAGAATACAGCCATCTGTATACCAAGCAAAGAAGCCTCAGAGGAAACCAACTTGCCAGAAACCTGATCTCTGACCTCCAGGCTCTGAAACTGTGGGACAATACATTCTATTATTTAAACCACTCAATTTATGGTATTTGTTATGGCAGCCTGAATAAACTAATACATGGCAGAAAGGGTGGACCATGATGCCCAAGAAAATGTGCCTGTCACATCTCCAACTGCAGAGGATGTAACTCTACCTCCCCTGCTACCACACTCTGAGATCCACCATGGAGCTCTGGGAGGCCTGCTCCCCACAGCCAGGCTGGCAATTTTGGCTTGAGAGTTCTCTGCCAGCTTGGCTGAAAGTGCACTGCAGAGTCAGTCTCTCCCTCCCCAAGCTTCTCCCCCACACAGAGGCAGGTCTGCTTTGTGGTGTGTTGGCTCCCCATCTTCCTGTGGTTCCTGCCCCATTTTTTCTTTCCCATATGTTTTCTCTAGAAACTGCTCTTGTATACCCCATCCTCTCTCAGCATCTGCTTCTTAGAATATCTGAACTATTAAGTTTGAGCTCCCTTTCTCCCCTCCCCGCATTTCATGGATGAGGAAATTGAAGCCCACTTTAGAGAATTCTATCTGAGCCACATCTCTTGGCCTGTTTGCACCTGCCAAGATAGGCAGCACCCTTGCAGGCAGGTTCTGTTGGTTCAAACTGTATTTCATAGTTAACATTGTGATAAAGATATCTTTGTAGTTTTTACTTTGAGAATTTACTTTTGGAAGATACATTCACATCCCCCTTCTCTGATTTATTCTCTCCTTGGCACTCATTGCTATCTAACCTCTTTTAATAACTTATCTCTCTTGTTTATCGTTTAACATATAACTACTGCATGAATAAGTAAATGACCTCAAAACTTACCATCCTCATCGCTCCCAAAGTTGGATAGCAGGTCAGTGAAAATTTTCCCCAACTCCGCATTTATCTTGCTGCATCTTTAAGGGCTTGTGAACTTGCGACTTGTCTGTAATCTTTTCAGGTTGTTTTAGTGATCGAGGCAGCAGATAACCGAGGCCGAGTTCAAAGTGCAACGTAATGAATGTGACTAGAAAACAAGTCTACAGCGGGGCAATCATTTAGCTTAGCCACTAGGACAGGATCAGGATGTCATACAGAAAGAAAGGAAAGAAAGAAGGAAGGAAGGAAAGAAGGAAGGAAGGAAGGAAGGAAGGAAGGAAGGAAGGAAGGAAGGAAGGAAGGAAGGAAAGAAAAGGAATAGAAAAGAAAGAGAGAGATCCTGGAAGGCCTCACCACCACAGCCCTGCCCTGAGAAACAACACACGAGGCCTGTTTTTGATGATTTAAACAGCAGGGCCTTGTGCTGACAGAACAGTCCTAGCGGTTGGGAGCTAGGAGCTGAGGTAAAGTTGGACCGGAGGGGAGGCCAGTTCACCCTTGGGGAGCTCTCAGGCTTCTCAAGGAACAGTGCTCAGACTTGTGGCCTCAGAGGTTCCTTGAGGTGAAAAGGGGTACCTCAGCTGAAGGTGATATTGGCAGAGGTGCTGGGGCAGAGGCCAACACTGGACTCCTCTGCTTACTGTAGACAGGCTTCATTAAGGCTACCAAGTGACCTTGAATTGTGGGTGTGAGTGACAACCAGGCTGAGGCTGGGAAGGAATCCCTTCCTGTTCTTTCGCAGGTGCTCCCCCTACCCCTGCCCTCACCCCGCTTCTCCCACTCAGGGGAATGGGGCTGGTTTAGCACCTGGTGGAGTTTGGGCCTCCGTTCCGAATGTTACTGAGCAAATTGTGGGTGTGGATGTGGGTGCTTAGTGACACATTTACTTTTGAAGTCAAAGTATGACGAGTTTGCAGTATTGGCTTTCAGTGAGCTCCTGCGGTACCAAGGTTATATGAAAATTTATGCCAAATTACACCCATATCCCTTCTTTAATGCTTCAAAAAAAAGGCTTATTTTCAGATTTCAAAAAAATTGCATTACTCTTGGCAGGCATTAATGTTTAAATGACATTTTTACATGGGATGATTTAAGGGGTGTGAAAGTAAATTAGAAATTCGTTCATTCATTCAGTCATTTATTCATTGTATTGAGTGCCTGTTAGGTAGGCTAGCTAGAGAGATGTAAAGCCAGTGGTCTGCCTTCAAGAAAATATGTTAAAAGAGCAGACAAATGAAAGTATCCCCCAAAGATTCTTAGAGCTGATAAATGATCGATTAAATCTGCTTTGTCCAATACAGCAGCCACTGACCACGTGAGGTGGTTGAGCACTTGAAATGTGCCTAGTCGAAATTGAGATATGCTGTAATTGTAAAAAACATACTGGATTCTGAGGGTTCAGCCTAAAAAAGGGTGCAAATTACCTCATTAATAATTTTAAATATGATTATATGTTCACATGATAATATTTTGGTTACACTGGGGTAAATAAAATATATTACTAAAATAAATTTTATCTTTTTAAAAACTATTTTAATGCGGTTACTAGAAACTCTAATATTACATACTACATACTTGTATTATATTTCTATCGGACAGGGCTGGGTTGGCCCCTCAGAGCTCTTTTCCTTTTTCAACTTTCTGTGGGAGCTTGAAGAGACAAACTTTTTATATATTTAATATACATACAAAATACTATATACAAGGGAGCCTTAAAGAGTTTATCAATACGGGGCTTTTTGTCATAAAATTGGGATTTATTTCCCCAAAGAGTAAAACTTCAGATAACAATGGGTGTGTACGTAAAGGAGTTGAGATAAAGGCAGGGGGCCGGCCACAGAATAGGTGTGAGGAGTGAAGGTGGAAAAATAGTGAGTGTGGAGAAAGGGCCTGCACTAGAAGCAGAAAATCTGAGTTTTAGTGTTCCTTCTGCCACTTAGAGGAAGAGCTGAGAAAAAACACTTGTGAAAGTGCAGGGTCTGTGCAGAATAGAGTCCTGGGGACTGAAGGAGGCTCCAAGCTCTGGGAGAGCAGGGCAGATGAGAGCATTTTCATTCAGATTTTGTAAGAAAAACAGAATTCCCTGAATATAGTGTCCTTGAACTTTTTGGAGCAGGGAGCTCACCAGGTTAGGGAACGTGTTACAAAGTAAAACTAAGACAAACACATATAAAGCCTCTTTACTGTAGCCAAGGACCTCTTTGTCCTGTAAGGTCTGACCTGGAACATGAATTACGGCCTATTAACTTCCAGGAGGCTGCGTGTAAAATAAACCCTTGGCGCACTTATGCAAGGTGTGACTAGCAGAAGTGCACAGGATTATGTTTATGGGTGTCTGGAGGATACCTAAGCTGAGAGTTAGGTCAACCTAGGGGGGAAATAAGTTCTCCCCTGGCTCTCGTTTTGGAGTTATTAATCCATTGTATTATTGAACTGCATTAGATGATCTTTGGGGTCTGATTTGAAATCTGCAGAAATGAGGAAGTCAACGCTAGGGATGAGAATGCAAATTAATGCTGTGACCCTGTGTAGCATTCAAGGTTCTTTCTCCCTAGAAAAGAGTTTAGGTTACTGTCTCCTCCAGCGCTGAATTTCTCTTTGTGAAGTATTTAAGCTGGGTTGTTGCTTTTACTTGAGGGTCACTGGTTATAAATACAATACTTACACAGTACTTATAACTACAATACTTATAAATATATTTTCATTTTCATTTCGTTTCATATAGTAATTTCATTTTCAGTGTGCATAATATCCGGCAAGGAGGATTTCCTTTTGCTCTGTTCAACACTGAAAGGCTGTTCACGCTAAACCATTCCATATCTCCCCAATCCTATTTCCACTTATCTGCCATTTAGCTTGTGCAGTAGTGCAGTAATTTGAGTCAATTCATAATAGATGCTTGTCTATTATGCTTCATAAATAAGATAAAAAAAGACAAAGGGTTTAGGCACATTATTTACTGTGGTGTGTATTTTGGAGTGCAGTGGGGTGGGACAACACCAGGAATAAAGGAGAATTATTTTGTTCTAGAATTTTAATCTTAAAGGTAGACATTTTATATAAATACAAAACAGAGAAAAAAAGTGTGTTGTACTTTGTCTTTCTTTGGTCATGGCTATATTTAATCTTGACAGGTCCAGAAGTTAAGGCACTCCTGAGATGTTGTTGGGTCCAGTTTTATCTGCAAACCCACCCTTCCCTTTGTGGTGAACACTTGGATGCGTGGGGGTGTTTATTTCTTGACCTTTTTTCTAATTGCCACCTCAAAACATGCCCTAGTTAGCCTATTAGTATTTCTTCACTTGTGATATTTCCTAATAGTTCAGGCACCGGAGTCAGATGGTTGAGTGCAAGTCTCACTTGTAAGCTATGAGACCTTCAGTAACTTCTCCACTGTTTCTTAGCCTCATCTGTTAAACAGGCAAAATAATGGTGCCAGCTCTCAGGGCTGGGTGAGGATTAAAGAGATTATTCACATAATGCCCTTAGCCCAGAGTCTGGCACACAGTAACTTGTGGCTATATTTATTATCTCTCCCCTGCCAACCTCATCCCGGTTTCATACAGAGTGGTGCGCCCTCAAAGGGTACACTGGGAAGCTTCAGCACTCACACCCCCCTGGAGCCCGTGAGAAATGCAAATTCTCTGCCCCACCTTAGCCCTTCAGGATCAGAATGGACCTGGCAATCTTGCAGACAGAGTCCCTGGGAGATTTGCATGCATGGTCAGCCTGAGAGGCACCCATTTGGAGATCCTCGGGTGTGATTCTACACCCTGACACTCACCTCACTCTCTAGCCCGCTCCACCTCATTCCTGGGAACAGTTCACGCTGCAAGTGTGGGAAGAAACTGAGGTGGGTTCTGGGAAAGGGCTGTTGACTCAGTACTTCCGGATGGATAGGCTAAAGGTGTGGAGGGTATTGGCCCATCCCTGCCTCAAGCACAGCCAGTAGAGAGGGAAGCAAAAGGAATTTCCGAGTGTCCTGCAAGAAGCCAGGGAGAATTAAGCAGGCCCTGCCAGAGGGTGCCCATTCCTTTATAAAGGGGAGGCAAATTAGCTCTCTGATGCAAATTTGCCAGCCAGGGTGCCACAGGCTGCTCAGTCCTGCAAGATCAGCTGCTCTCCCTACCCTTTGGCCTCTATCCCTTTCCATCCACCCTACGGAGAGTGCTCTGAATGGCCCAGCTGCTGTGCCTGCCCCCTTCATGGCTCTACCTGGATGACATTCCTGCCCCTGCCCCCTCCTCTAGCAAACCTTGGCCCTTAGTGCCACCCACTTTGTGTCCTAGTTAATTTATTTACATATTTGCCTCACCTGGAAAGTTGTAAACTCTCTCAGGCCAGGATTTTATTCATCCCTTCAATCATTATTTACCAGGCTTTTTCTAGGGGCTGGGGATACAGCTGAGAACAAGGGCCATAGCCAGCACCCCCAGGCAACATCACCCAACAGGCTCCCCACTGGTTTCCTTGCTTCTGCTCTCTCTTCCTACTCTCCACTCCTCGCATGTCCTCCACACAGCATTTAAAAACACAGATCACTTTACTTCCCTGCTTAAAATTCTCTAGTACCTTCTGGTCATGTTTAGAATAAAAATGATACTATTTTTCAGGTCTATAAGTCTCTGTATACTCATTCAAAGAACTTTTGCCAGCTCTCTGCTCTCACCTCCTTCCCCACTGTTCCATCGGCCTCCAAACCTGTTCTTGCTGCAGGCTTTCACCCCTTCTTCCTCCTGGGATGTGCTTCCTCAGACCCCCAAGGCTTGCTCTTTCCTTTTCATCATCCGATCACTCCATGTGTATGATTCCACCCACCTCATCAACTCGCTCTCCCATTGTGATTTAGTTTTCTTAATAGCATTTATTATTGCCTATTCTCTTACTATCATAGTACTCATGCATTTTTTACTTGTTCCTATCAGTTTCTTCTAGAATTTAGAAATTCTCCGGAAGCAGAAACTTAATTGACCTGTTCACTGTTCTATTCTCCTGCCTAGACTGTGGCTGGCACCCAGTAGGAACTCAATAAATATTTGTTAAATGAGTGCACAAATGATTGGATTTGGAGTTTATAGAATCTTTCGTTATATTCTGATTCTGGTGTCAGTTCTTTTTTTCCCATGCTCCCTTGGAAGAGGTGGAGGCTTTTGAAATGTTCAGTGGGCTGCAAACATGATTCTCAGTCCTGAAAGTTCATTAGATTGTCAATGATTGAACCCTGATGATACTTGCTGGCCATTGTAGAAGTCCTTCATGATGTCAGGAAGTAATAATGTATCATTACAAGTAGCTTTAAGGGAAATTTGCTATTGATTATTAGCCTGAGAATAATAAATATTCACTGGTATTTTTCTTACAGGACAAGTGGTATTTTTCTTACAGTACAGATAGTACTTTAAGGTAGTGCTCTAAATATTCTTTAGAGCAGGGATCCCCAAGCCCCGGGTTGCAGACCCTTACTGGTCCTTGGCCTGTTAGGAACCGGGCTACACAGCAGGGGGTGAACGACTGGCAAGCCAGTGAAACTTCATCTGGATTTGTAATCGCTCCCAATGCTAGCATCACCTCCTCAGCTCCACCTTAGATCACCAGGCATTAGATTCTCACAGGAGCATCAGTCCCTGGTGCCAAAAAGATTGAGAATCGCTGATTTAGAGTCCAGACAGAAACACAACATGGGTGTGTCTCAGGTCATTTGTCAGAAAGCACCAAGTCTAGGTAGGTGAATTTTCCATAATAATAAAGCATCAACTGTCTTAATTCTAAAATTAAAGCACAAACGTGAAAGTCTTTTTGATATAAAACTTACTCATGGAGTAAAATGTTTATCCGCACCTACACCTTATGTTGACTCTCCTTAAGTATGGAGAGAGGAAAGATTTCTGACTGACGTTAGAACAAAGGAAATGTTGCCCAAGACTGATGTCCGTGATATCCTCAATTTTTCATTTTTCTTCTTTCTTTCTTCTTCTTTTCTTTACCTGTGACATGGAAATTTAAAAAGTTGCTTCTCAGTTTGTTGCTTTGAGTTCTCAAAGGGAAACATAAACAAACTTTGATCCTATTAGTAGATGCTGTGTCACAGATGTTCACTTAAACAATTAGATACACTGACAGACCAGTAAGACATCCTCTTAGGAGGGACCGCCAAGGAATTGACTTCCTAGTTCCCAACTCGATACAATTCTTCCCGATTTTTGCAAAATTTTTATGCCTGGTTAAAATAAAGAAGGTTTTTACAATGTACCGTTTTAACATGTCATATCACAACACAGCCAAGGAAGCAAGGAGACGAAATTACTACATTGTCAGAGGAGTGTTTCTTTGGCCTAGAAAAGAAACCATTTTCTTTTCCATTTCTAAAGGCTTATGAAAGAATTCTTCAAATTAACTCAAGTTGCATCTGTCTCATGAGGACATCTTCCTTAGGAGAAGACTGTGGGTTCCTTCCTGCTTTCTTCGTACTTGAAGGAGCTTAATTTTCAGAAGGACTTTGTATCTCCTATCAGTGATAATTCTTTCAGTAGCAAGTGACAAGAAACCTGATCTAAAGTGGCTTAACCAAAAAAGGGAACACATTGGCTGGTATGACCAAGCAGTCCAAGGAAGATGGTGTGTGGCTTCAGGTATGACTTCAGACCTCAAACGATACAACCCAGGCTAGCTGTCTCTTCTTTTCCCAGGTCTGTCTTCTTCATAGCTTGCTCTCAAGGTGAAGGGTCCTGGGCTTCAAACACAGAAGGGGAAAAAGAAGATTTTTGGCTGGCATCTCAGGCAAAGTCTCATTGCATCTTATGGTCTATGATTGGACCAAGAACCTATCCATGAACCAATTACATGGCTAGAGTTGTATGATACACTGCCTGACTTAGAACCAGGTCATGGGACCCAGTCCAGAGCCAGTTAATTCCACCCAAAGCTAGAAGGCAGAGAATGGGGGACTGGATGATTTGTAGGGGATATGAAGATAGTTACCAGGTTAAAAGGTAGAAAAGCTGGACAGCCAAAGCAGCATATCTCTGCTACCAACTAGTTGCATTTTCATAGACCAGATAGACAAAGGGGAAGTGGTAGAACATATATGACATATATAACTTCTATGGAATCCTACAAATATGATTATTCTTTTGGGGCAGATTTAGCCAGGAGTAGAAGTTTCCCAACTGGCATATCATCAAAATCACTGGTGGTTTTGGATTCAATAGATTTGGCGTGGGACCTATTGAGTATGGTAAATCTCATAAATCTGATCATTTTAAAGATGATCAGGGTGATTGGAAGATCAAATGGATTTAGGCATTTCTTTCTGCCTCTTCACCCCTCCCACAACCAAGCATACCCCTGTTTTTGTCAGGGCCTGCCCCAGCAAAGGAGTGAAGTAGGACGGTTAGTTTTTATCTACACCTGTGTCCCCACTGCCTACAGGGTCAAGCCCAGACCTCTTAGCCACCTTTTCAGTTCATCTTTTACCGTTCTTCTACGTGTACTTTTTATTTGTCAGACTGGATAAGCTGCTTGTGTCATTTTCTTCTGAAAATCTTCATCTTCTACCTATCGAAATCCTACCTATTATTGAAAACTCACCTCGAATTCATCCCCTTTATAGTCTTCTCTGATCATCCAGTCAGAAGTCATCTTCTCCTTTTCTGCCCTAGCTTCGGACCTTGTATATTCTGCCTTGTACTGCAGTGTTTCTGTGTGGGCTTCGCTTCCCCTCTCGAAATGGTAAACCCCTGGGGGACAGGGACCATGCTGTCCCTTGGGTCTTGAATCTTCACAGGCCGTACTATCATGACTTATGCATAGGAGGCCTTCAATTTATTTCCGTTGTTTGGATCGAAGTGTGAGCAAATAGAATCCTCACATCTCCCCTTTCTTCCTCCTCCTCTCTGTTTTTGGCATGTTCTCTTCCCCAGGATGCCTATCTTTGGGAAGCTCTAATGGACTCCAGCCTGATTTGCTGACAAGGTCTTGAGGTGACAAGGCCTGCAGAAGGAATACTGCAAGATTGCCTATATTCTAAGAGGAGGTTGTTGGAAGACAGGAAATTTAAAAGTCATAATGGTGAAGAGGCAGAAAGAAAGACCTGGGGCACAGAACGCAGGGAGTCTCTCATTTCTGAGGTCTCCTTTGTTTCCTGAATTAGCTTGGCTACAAAGTGAGGACAGGAGCACATGACAATAAAAATAGTAGAATAAAATTTAGGAGGACAGGTAGAGAGTCCTTTTTAAATAAGATAGGAAACTCAGAAATCATTAAAAAAGAAAAAAGATATATAGATTTGACTACAAAAAATTTAGAACTAATCTGCATGGAAAAATACACCTGAAAGTTGATAGATGACAGGAGAAAAAATCGATAATACTTACAACTATAAAAATTTACTATTTAGTAAATACTTGCAGTTTGATATTGTAACATCCCAATAGAAAAATGGGCAAAGGATATAAATAGGCAATTTATATCAGAAGAAATACAAGTGGCCAGAGTGTACGAAAAGATGCTGAGTCTCACTGCAGTCAGAGAAACAAGAGTGAAACTAACCAGATGTCAAATTTTACTCATCCGCTTTGCATAATTTGAAACAATCCATAACATGTGGAGCTGGAACAATTGGTGAAATGGGCATCTCATTCATTGCCGGTGGGGGTATGACTTGCTTTAAGTGTTTACTAAAGTCATTTGAAAACATCTATAAAACAAATAATGTTTATAGCCTTTAATTGAACCACTAATCCTATTTCTAGGAATTCACGCTATAAGTTTATGAAATAAAAGCACCAGGATGTAAGATTGCAGGTATAGAGATTATTTTAGCTTTGTTTGAGGTGCAGGAAAAAATGAAACACCGAATATCCCATCATAAAGGAATATGCATTCATTTCATGGCATATTATAAAGCTAATAAAAAGAATGAATTAGATCTGGATGTGGAGGGGGTTTGAGCATGATATATCTTATATATTGGAATACCGCTTTTACAAAAATGAGGTAGAAGAAGAAGCAACTCCCTTCCACATGTGTTTTATTTCTGTATGTTTATGAACCCATAAGAAAGGTGTAAAAGTTACATGTTCAGCTATTACCATTGCTACTTCAGGGGGATGGGATTTCAGTGGGGGAGGTAGGCCTGCCCTTAACTTTGTGGGCCCTAGGAGAGAGGACAAAGAGAAGCTGGGCCTTGTCTGATCTCCTTCTCTTCACTTAGCTCCCTTGAGCACGTGTGTATTGGCATCTCAGCCTGTCCACTCCCCGCCAATGCTCCTGACTCTAAGGGTGCACTCTTCCTGGTCCAGTCTGCCCTGGAAGAAGGCTCGAGGCCATTTGGCGGTAATTCTAGTGTCCTTGTTACCTGGAGTGTGGGCTAGGAGAGTCACAGACTACAGGCTGGCATGTATACTTGGTCCTGGAGACTTCTTGTTCCACTGGTGAGGTTTAGCCTTCTAAAGCGGAAGGCTCAGGGTAGGGGCCTCAGTGGCCCAGGTCTAAGGGCAGGTACAGGGCAATGGGGCAGATGATTAAATGCTCTTTTATATATCTCTAAATTATTTGACTTACTACAATAAAAATGTAGGGATTTTTTTTTAATTTAAAAATATCCCCTTAAATATTTAAAACCAAGAATCAAAAATCTTATAGGGAAAAAGACACCCAGCTAAATTAATCTCTGATGGAGAAATGTCAGGCACCATGGCAAACATGTAGGTAGGAGAAATCTGTGAGTAGCTATCACAACTTCTGACTCAATCTTGCCATCTAAATTGTTGATTTTCTGTAAAGCCAAGGGGCATACATGACATGGGGTCCAGCACATGTACATACATACACAGTTTTGGGATAGAGTATCTATTTGGCTTATTAATCCATCAAATATTTACTGAGAGCTCCTATGTGTCAGGCACTGTTTCTGGTGCTGGGAAAGAATAAAGCAGCAAAAATCCCTGCCGTCATGGAGATTGACATTAAACAAGATAAATACATAAAACTAAAAGTGTACTAGAAAGTGCTAGAAGTAAAGCTAGAAAGGAATGAGGGTGAAGGACTGACGTTTTACATGGAGAGGCCAGAAGGTCTTACCTGGGATGATATATGAATCTGGATCTATAGGAAATGAGGGAACCAGACTTGGGTTGGGGAAGAAAATTAGCTAAAGTAGCAGATTTGTGCAGCTCACTTTTCCTCTCTGGCATTGGTTAAACAACACACCAGACATGCAAAGATGAAGAGGAAACTTGCATGCATGTTAGCTAAGTGAAAGAAACCAGTCTGAAGAGACTATATGCTGTATAATTCTATGACGTTCTATAAAAGACGAAACTATAGAGAAAGTAAAAAGATCAGTGGTTGAGAGGAGAGGAGGAGGGATGAATAGATGGAGCACAGGGGACTTTTAGGGTGGTGAAATTACTCCGTATGACATTGTTATGGTGGATACATGACTATACATTTGTCAAAACCCATAGAACTTTATAGCACTAAAATTGAATCTTAATATATGGAAAGTTAAAAGGAAAGTTTATTTAGATTAGAGGATCCCAGGAAGGAACACAGACTGTGACAAGAGATTCTAACTGTATTAAATATTCACGAAACAACCTCACTGAAGGGGATAGAGGAAAAGGTGCTGACCTAAGTAATATTGCAAATGAGCAGAGTCTGTAAGACTGAAGGCAAAAGGAAATACGTGTAAGCACTTACTTTAGTTGATAAAGTTGTTTCCCAGAATGTTGTGGGTTACCAATTTTGATACTGCTGTACATATATACCAGAATTAAACATTAAATAAATAGATGGTGCATGGTGGGAACCAGGTTTCTTATTGTTGGAGTAGGAATTTACAGATGAGCAAGGGGAGGAAGATAGAACTCTCCATGTGGCAATGGATTAGCCTTGGGGACATCAGTAAAAACCATGTTTAATTAATATGAATACAGATAGTTGCATATAGAAACTTTTTAGTGTGTGTGTGTGTATATGGATATATATATATATATATATGTGTATATATATATATATATATTTATCTATCTATGGATTGGTTTACCCACAAATACTTCTTTGCTCTGTCAGCTAACAGGACCTTAAAAAAGAGAGAGAACCCTAGTACCAACTTAGTGCCAGATCTTGGTTTTTTATTCTTTTTTTAAAATTGAAGTAAAATTGGCATACGATATTATATGATGTACAACATAATGATTTGATGTTTGTATATAATGTGAAATGATCACCATGATAAGTCTAGTTAACATCATCACCATACATAGTTACAAATTTTTTTCTTGTGATAAGAACTTCTAAGATTTACTCTTTTAGCAACTTTCAAATATGCAATATGGTATTATTAATTATAGTTGCCATGCTGTACATTAGAGCCCCATGATTTAGGTATTTTATATCTAGAACTTTGCACCTTTTGACTTCCTTCACTCATCATGCCCACCCTTCATTGCCCATCTTTGGCAACCACCAATGTGTTCTCTGTATCCATGAGCTCATTTTTGTTTATTTGCTTTTTTAAAAAAATTAGATTTCACCTATAAGAGATATCATATGACATTTGTCTTTCTCCCTGTGATTTATTTCACTTAGCGCAATACCCTCAAAGTCCATCCATGTTGTCACAAATGGCACGATTTCCTTTTCTTATGGCCGAATATTATTCTATTATACATATATACTACATAGTCTTTATCCATTCATCTGTCAACGGACACTTAGTTTATTTCCATATCTCAGTTATTGTAAGTAATGCTACAGTGAACATGGGGCAGCATATATTTTTTCAAGTTAGTGTTTTCATTTTCTTTGGATAAATACTTAGAAGTAGAATTGTTGGATCATATGTTAGTTCTATTTTTAAATTTTGAGGAACTTCCATACTGGTTTCCATAGTAGCTGCATCAATTTATATTCCACCAACAGTGCACAAGAGTGCCCTTTTTACCACATCCTCACCAGCATTTGTTATCTATTGTCTTTATGATAATAGCTATTCTAACAGGTATTAGCTGATATCTCATTATTATTTTGATTTGTATTTCCCTGATAGTGATGTTGAGCATCTTTTATGTACTTGTTGGTCATTCTGTATGTCTTCATTGGAAAAATGCCTATTCAGATCCTCTGCCCATTTTTTAAATTGAATTGTTTGTTTTTGCTATTGAGTCGTATAAGTTATTTGTATATTTTTGGATATTAACATCTTATCATATACATGATTTGCAAACATTTTTTCCCATTTGTTAGATTGCCTTTTCATTTTGTCGATAGTTTTCTTTGCTGTACAGAAACTTTTTTGCTTTTTAGTTCCACTTGTTGATATTAGCTTTTGGTGTCAAATCCAAAAAATCATCACTAAGACTGATATCAAAGAGTTTATCGCCTACGTTTTCTTCTAGGAGTTTTATGGTTTCAGGTCTTACATTCAAGTCTTTAATACATTTTGAGTTAATTTTTGTGTATGGTATAAGATAGCGATTCAGTTTCATTCTTTTGCATGTAGCAGTCTAGTTTTTCCAACACAAATTTATTGAAGAGACTGCCCTTTCCCCATTGTATATTCTTGACTTTTTGTCATAAATTAATTAATGATATATATGTGGGTTTATTTCTGGGCTCTCTATTCTGGTCCATTGATCTACGTGTATGATTTTATGTCAATACCATACTGTTTTGATTACTATAACTTTGTTATATAATTTAAAACCAGGGAACACGATACCTCCAGTTTTGTTCTTTTTTCTCAGGATTGTGTTGGTTATTTGGCGCCTTTTGTAGTTCTATACAAATTTTAGGATCATTTCTTCTATTTCTGTGAAAAATACCATTGGAATTTTGATAGAGATTACAATGAATCCTTAGATTACTTTGGGTAGTATGGAAATTTTAACAATATTATTTGTCCCAAACTACGAACATAGAACATCTTTCTATTTATTTGTATCGTTTTCAATTTCTTTTAGCAATGTCTTATGGTTTTCACCTCTTTGATTAAATTTATTTCTAGATATTTTATTTTTTTTGATGCAATAGTAAATAGGATTGTTTTCTTAATTTCTCTTTCTAATTGTTTATTGTTAGTACATATAAATGCAACAGATTTCTGTATATTGATTTTGTATCCTGCATCTTTATTGAATTCACATACTAGTTCTAGCAGTTTTTGGTGGATTCTTTAGGGTTTTCTATATATACTATCATGTAATCTGCAAATAGTGACAGTTTTACTTCATACTTTGCTGTATGGATACCTTTTATTTCTTTTTCTTGCCTAACTGCTCTGGCTAGGACTTCCAAATCTATGTTGAATAAAAGTGGCAAGAGTGAGCATCCTTGTCTTATTCGTTAATAATAATGTATCAATATTAGTTCATTCATTCTAATAAATATCCCATACTAATGTAAGATGTTAATAATCGAGGAAACTGAGTGTAGGGTATATGGGGACTCTCTGTACTATCTTCTCCAGTTTTCTGTAAATCTAAAACTGTTCTAAAAATTAAAGTCTATTATATGTAAAAAAAAAAAACAACCAAAAAACCTTTGTAAAATTACAATCATGATTTTTAAACCCTGATTTTATTCAAGGGAAATGTAGTTATGAGCTTTTGTACACATGCACACCAGAAAGACATTGTTAGTATTTGGAAACTGGTGTCTGGAGCTGGCACTTTCCAAGTTCTCAGTCCGTTGGGTCATTCTGTGGCTTCATGAGGCTGTAGAACAAGACTGGACTCTCAGAACATAAGCGACATCAAAACAACTGCTGGGAACTTCTCCTTAGACCACCCATATTGCACAATGATGGGCTTCTTTGCTTTCAAGATGCTGACAATTTTCTGACAAGGAGAGGCTCACTCATGGCTTCTGGAACTGAATATTTGCTAGTAGGCATGGACTGCCTTATATTTGGGACATTTACCTGGGAAAGTGTAAAGTTCGATCTCAAGTTTGTTATTTCAGAACCGGCCTTTGAACACTAAAGAATTCCATTGACTTCAGGTAATTTTATTTTCTATCTCCAAGGGGAAACTGTCAATAATTTACATTGTACAGCTTTGGTTACCTAATAACTCTGGATTTTCTGCTCTAAGGAAAATGAGTAGCAAAGTGTCTTTTTTTTTTTTTAAAGAAAGAAAATATCCCTGCTCCTCTCAGTTGGGGGTGGTAGAGATAGCTCTGGCTGGCTCAGGGGAACACCTTCCTGAGGAAATTAGGTGGAGGGAAGTTTGTATGGGAGAGCTGGCCTGGAGTGCCAAGATGCTGGAATTCTCTCTTCTCCAAATGAATTATTGCTTGCATGGACAGCCAGGTAAAGTAAGGATAGAATCCCCTGACAGCTACAGGGCAGGCAGCTTTTTTGAGAAAAAGATTGTGCTTGTTTGCCTTTAAAAAGGAACTAAAAATGCTCAGAGCATTTTGAGTGACTCATACCAGCCTGATGTATTTGTAAATATCTTTCCTTGGAGAGATTTAAACAGGAAGCCTGGAAAGTCTGTTTCCCCAGCACATTGCACTAGTGGTTGAATTCTGCTTCTGAGGAAAAGCAACAGATACATTGATTTTCAATCTCATTCGAGGTGGTACCCCCCAAACCATCAAAATTGCCCAGGAAGGAGGTGACAAAGTGAAATTTGGTGAAGGGCTCTGCTTACTCATGGTGAATTATAAAGAAAGAGTCCTCTTCCGTAGGTCGAAGACCACCTCCTTTGTGTAGCACCCACCCCCACCCCGTCCTTAATCTTATACTCATCCCATACAATGCTTGGGTCATTTTGGAACTTCAGGGTGCTTCTAGAGCCTTTTTCACTGCCTAAGTGAAAAATGTGAGTGAACAAAGCCATAACTACAAATGCCCCAAATGGAGTTACATAGCCTTATTTTACTTTCTCACTTTTCATTTAAGGCTTGCCTTGTTAATCTGCTTTGTATATACTATACGTTGGATATTTGTGTTTAATTTTCTGCCTCTTGTTTCTTTTTTTTTTTTATGCCTACAGCACCTGGTCTTCCTAGGTGGTCTCCCATCCAACTACTAACCAGGCCCGACCCTGGTTAGCTTCCGAGATCAGACGGGATTGGGCTTGTTCAGGGTGGCATGGCCATACTCTTGGTAATTCTTTAATGAATTTCTAAGTTCAAGTAGGTGGTAGTAAGTCAGACATATCATTTTGTGGAGCTGTCTGGTGGTAGAAGGCTGGTTAGGGCTAGGGTCTGAGAGGACACATGTATAAAATCTTCTAGGTTAGTGGGGACAGGGATGGCAGTCCGAGTGGCAAGGCAGACCTGGGCAGACAACAGGAATGAATGAATTGGTTGCAAAGGCTTTTCTTTCTCTCTCACCTGACTTCTCCCAAGTGCGAACATATTTTATATGACACTGTGAGTTAGGCAAAGTTGTGGTTTCTTCTCATTCTTCGTGTGATTTCCAGACATGACAGTCCTTCTCCTGGCAGGCTGAGTTATCTTTCCTCATGAGACTCTTGGATTGAATCAATTCCTATTTTTAAAAAAGAATTTTAAAAAGAAACAAAGAGAGAGGAAAAATAGAAACTTGTGGAAAAAAATCTGCATGTGGGGATGATGTTCATCTGTGGAAATGCTTTGTTTCCACATGAAATTAAGTCAAAGAGTTAGAGAGCAAGCAAGGACAGAACAGTTCTCCCCTTCTCTCCTCTCCTCTCCTCTCCTCTCCTCTCCTCTCCTCTCCTCTCCTCTCTTTTCCTCTCCTCTTCTTTTATTTGAAAGAATTGGACGTTTGCCCATCCAGACAAAGCTGGCTCAGGATGGAAAAGCTCAGAGAGGAAGCAGTGTGAGGAGACTGGAAATAGCAAGAATCCGGACACACTTTGGTTTTCAGTCCTTAATTTGGGAGAGGAAGAAGTCGTTTTTCTGCTCCTGGCCCAGATCTGGGTAGAAGGGTGTGCCATTCTCCCCTCTGGCTCTTGGGTGGCCTGGACAAGAGTCCATGAGCTGTCCTGCCACATGGCAGCTGGCACAAGCCTGCGCCCCCCTCTGCAGGCATACAGGCTCGCACTGTTAAGGATTAGGTGGAACATATGCATGTAAGATGCTTATGGCTTTTTCCAGACACAAGGCCACTTTCCAGCCTGAGAAGCAGCTTGGAGGAACCAGGGTAATTAGATGGAGTCTCATGCTGGGAGGGATGGAAAGCTAAGTGCTCAACTGAACCCAAACACTTTAATCACCTTCCTTTCCTCTGCTGCCTTCTCTCTTCTCATCCTGTTTTCTTTCTCGTTTCCTACTTTTCTTTTTTCTCCATCTGCTTCCTGTTCACTTTTTTCTTTCTCTATTTGTCCTCAACTTCTTTTTCTTGCATCTTTCTCCCTTTTGTTCTACTTTTTGCTTCCCTCTCATCTTTTCATTTCCTCCCTACTTTCTTTTACATTCATTGCAATATTCTTCGTGCTTCTTTGCACTTATTGCAACTTTTTTTCCCTTGATTTGTCAGCTGAAATGGATTGCGGTTCTCATGGAGACAAAATGTGTTATTGAAAACCAATGTATGCCTTTATATTGCTATAAAGAGATAGTGGTGTGAGAATACAAAAGGAATAAGTGCTACCATTGACTGAGTACTGCTCTTAATTTTTCTAACAGCCCAGCTGAGCTGCATGATGGTTTCTGTTTTCCAGGTTGGGAGACCGGCCTTAGCTACCAGTGTTGTACAAAATGTTAGAGTGTGAAGTTGAACCCAACTCTTCCAATTCCAAGGTTTCTCTTGCTTTATACAACCTTTTGGATAATGGATAAAGTAGCCACAAATGTTGGGTGGGGGAAGTGTTTCTGGTTCAGTCCAAACATCTAAAGCAATGTTCTCCAACTTTTGCATGTACCACAGTCAACCTGCTGGAGTGGGGCCTGAGAATGTGCATTTCTACAAGTGCTCAGGTGCTGCTGCTCTTGCTGGCCTGGCAACCACACTTTGAGAACCACTGGTTTAAAAGGCATTGACTTTAGAGTTAGGCGGCTAGTCAGAACTAAATCTCGGGTGGTAGGAAACATTTTCTAGACTCTGCTGTGAGTACAGAGTGTATAAGGGAAGTGTTTAAATAGTTTAACCTTGTCTTACTTCACAGAAGGCTTGAGAGTGAGTGCCTTAGAAAAGTATTCAGACTATAAAAATGAAAAAAGTTAAAGAAGTCAAATGAAGGAAAAATAAAGATAAGAGTTTAATACAAACAGTTGGAATACAATAAGAATACATTTTCCTCTTTGTCGGCAGAGCTATAGGGACTTCTCTTTATTTTCCTAGTTGATTGTGTCCTGTTATCATTTTGAGAAGAGGACCTTTGAATTTTATCCCTTGAATAAAATTCTTTTCTCAAACTGCCTCCCGACTTAGGAGAATGTCTCCTTATTTAGACAATTTAGAAGATATGAGTTGATTAATCTTTATCTTTTATAATCTGTAAAAACTGGCAAAATAGCAATTGTGCAAGATGTAGCAATTCAGTAACTTTATTTGTTGTATATCTATCACTTGCATGTCATCAAAAAGAAATCTAAAAAATATGGTAGAGAGGCTCACAGAAAAGCTGAAATAGGATTCCTGTTTTCAAGGCACTTGCAACCTAATTTGGAGAAAAAGATCTACCTATAAAACAAGAGAATAATTGTATACTTTAACAGAGTTCAAAGATTCTAAATGTAGCAGTTTACAAAAAGAAGAGGTCAGAGTAGGTTAATGTAGGAACAAAAGAATAAATTTAGATTTGAGAAGAGGAGAAGAAAATTGAGAACATTTTGAAGAGTTTTACCATAATTTAGATACAAAAGTTAGTATATCTTTGTACAAACAAACAAAAAAACCCTAACAACTTTATTTGAAACATATACGGCTGTGCATGGTGAAAAAGAGACCTGTGTTTGCCATTGGAAATGGATTGAGTTGTGAGTTTTCCATTCGCTACTATGGGACCTTGCGCCAGTCATTCGACCTCTTTAAGTCTTGGTGTCTGCAAAAATAAAATGGGGATTTCTAGTACCTGTTTGCATCAACTGACCTTCAGTCAGGAAAACAGATATCAATATCTGAAGCAAAAAAGGCATTTAAACTGGGAATTCGGTGCTTAAAAAAACACAAGAAAGACTGGGAAAATAAAAGTTGGAAGACATGCCACTAGCTTTCTGGTTTGCTGGCAGAGCTGTGAGAGTCAGGGGGTTGCTGCTTCCACCCAGAGGTCAAGAAACAGGATTAGTGCTGGCAGGACAATTCAGGGGCCTCGCTTCAACAAAAGCTCCCGTTACCAAAACCTGTGTGTGGCTGCTGCTACTGCTACAGGAAGAAAGTCTTCCAAATCTAATGAGGGCATCATATAGGCAGACACTGAACTAGAGCCCGGTAGGCAAGGTAGTTGAGAAAGTGCAGTGACTAGACTTCTAGCCCTGGAGAATTCAGGAAAGAGACTAGAAGGAGTTAAAGATGAGAACAAATGCCGACAAACAGTATGCAGCCCATCGAAAGGGTAATTGAAAGCTGTGGGTTGTGGAATCAATTTAGAAGATTGTGACCAGCAATAAAAGAATCAGATGGACAAAACAGAAAATAACAGTGCATTGCACAGAGTAATATTTGAGAGCGTGTGTGTGTGTGTGTGTGTGTGTGTGTGTGTGTATGTGTACGATATGTATACTAGGTCATGATATATAAAGGTCAAAAAGGTTTGGAAAACCCACAGAATAAAGAATCAATTAAATGAAACGATTTGTGCACTTTGTAAATTGTAGAGAGCAAAGCAAACATTTTGAATTAATAGCACATTTGCCTTTCCTGAGGCCCATATGCCCTTTTTACTCAACCTCAGTGCTTCATCTGTAGTGTTAAGATACCACCTGTCTGCCCTGGCAAGTACATTCAGAATTCCCTCACACTGGTAGATACCCACAAAATGAAACCAACGAGGACAGAAAATGGAGATTAGTGTGTTAAAGGGA
>NW_006434369.1:13924391-13961300 GCF_000325575.1 Pteropus alecto
GAAAAACTGGCATTGGTGTTTGTTTTCTTTAAGGTCCAGCCTAACCTTCCTGGCATGCTTAATTAGCAAAAATGCCTGCTGGTATTTACCTGGGGAAGAAAAGAAGCTGAATGATGTATGGAATAGCTTTTAAAGGACACACTGAACACCTTACTCATAATAACAGTCTGCTTCCAGACTGAGCCCCTTTCAAAGAGCAGGTTCCCTGGGCACACTCGTTACCAACATCTGGGAACTGAAAGGATACTTCAGGCTTGGAAATTTTATTAACTGAAAAACCATCTTGGACTCTTTCTTTGTAGGCTATATTATTTCAAAGATTCTCCTATCTTTGGAATGGGTTGAATTTCCTTTTGCTCGAGGGTAAATGAAATTTTAAACTGGGTAAAAACTTAATCATTTTATTTTTTTCTGGTTTAGAAATTCCTCCTTATCTCTCCTTCTCCTTTTTTTTTTTTTTTTAAATTGCCTGTAAGAAGCAGTCCACGATAGAATAACTGGTTTCCTGGAATAGCAAATACATAATAAAAAGAGCACCATTCATCCTAACAATTTACTGGTTGTTCTCTGAGCCCTCTGGGAGGTGGCTGAATGTTGTGACGCTTCTCTTTATAGCAAAGGATGTATGACAAGGTGATAGGATCCAGGTCAACGCCAAGTAGGAATTCAAAACCGAGGCGTGTTTACTCTACAGAGAGCAGTATTTTCTGCTTCCCAACCAACTTAGGCGAACAGAGAACAGCTATCAGATCCGGCTGCGCTTATCAAAACGTACCTGTGCTTTTCTATGTTAGTGTTCATCCCCAGGCGGCAGGGAGGCCAGGAAATGAGAATGTTCTCTTCTTGCCACCGGGAGAGCTGAAGATTATTCACAGAGGTGTGGATTGGCAAGTGGTAGATGGTAGGATGGGGATCATTTGGGGGTAAGGAGTGTAATGAGATGTGTGAAAATAATTTGGAGCATTGAGAAAAATGAGTTCAGGAAGCATGATGAGTAATTAAAGAAGTCAGAAAACTTTTGAATATTTGTGTAGGATTAGAATATGAGCCAGGAAAGGTTGATTCTGGTTAAAATAGATTTGATCAGAATATTCTCTGAGTAGTTTTATGGGATGTCTGAGAGAGAATTTAAGGCCTTTGGGAACTAGAGAAAAATGTTGTCAAATTCAGAGTGCTCCAAGGAGCTGTCTTTTGAAATTAGAGTAAAAGGAAATAAAGAAAGAAATTTCCTATTTGTTGACATTTCAGAGTCTATCCTTCCTTCCTTCCTTCCTTCCTTCCTTCCTTCCTTCCTTCCTTCCTTCCTTCCTTCCTTTCTTTTTTTTTCATTTTCTTTCTTTTTTTTCCTTCCCCTTCCTTCCATCTCTTCGTCCTTCTTTCCTTAAAAAAAATCTTATTTTACTACCCCAATAATGTTATGATTCTTCCTATTTAAAGATAAAATTTTAAATTTCCAAGAAATTAAGTAGCTTGCCTATGTTTATACAACTATATGGAAAAGAAAGATTAAAATCGAGCTTCCCCTAACTCCCAAACTTATGTTCTTTCCAAAACATTACCCTACCTCTCTTCCAGAAAATGGAATGGAAAATGTCTGTGGAAACCCAATTACTGTTCCAAGCTATATTGCATAGTGACACTGTGCTTATAGTTATCTTTGTGTATGCAGTCTGTGCTCAAAAATTTTCTGGTTATATGTTCCTGGGAGAGGGTTTTGTAGAGGCACAGCCCTGCAGGAGAGGTGAGAGGGAAAGGCCATGATCTAAAGGGCACTGTCTTGGAATAGAAATTCCTTGGCCACAATCATTGCGAATACCAGGCAGTCCTGTAGTTCAGTGGTGGTACTTTAGTTTCTTTAGAGTTTCTTGTAGGTGTCTGCTGTACGATTTAGGCTAGAGCTAACCAGGGCCAGCTATATAGTTTGCAGAGCCCTGGGGAGAATAAAAATGTGGGTCTCCTTGCTAAAAAATTATTAAAGATTTCAAGATGGTGAAGGCAGAGTATTAAGCCAGTGCAGTGACCTCTGAGTGTGCGTGTGGTGGTGGGGAGGTGGGGGGGGGTGGTTAGGTGATTGCACAGGACATTCACCCACAGAGCTGACCCTGGAGCTAAGTGCTAGCGAGTGAGTTTAACAAAGATATTCACTGAAGGCCTGCTGTCCTTCGTGCATTATGCCAAGGTTACTAACACAAAAGCATCTGGTGGCTTAGAGATGAGATTTTTGTTAAAAAGCAAGTTGCAGCAGTAGCTATCATAAGCTCACTTATTTGTTCTTTGATTTCTGAAGTCATTAATTTGAAGGCATTTATTGACCCCTTTCCATATGCAGGGTTCTGTGCTAGGTGTTGGGGACTTGAACGCTGACTCTGAAGCATGACCTAGATGTTCTTGCCTCTTCCAAAAGTAGCCATGGACCTGGAGACAGAACAGGTCCACTGGATGTGGAAATGAATGGCCACTGGATGTGGAAATGAATGGCCACTTAATCTCTTGACTCAAAATTCTGTTCACTGAGAAGGTTCTCCACGTTCTCCCAGGGAAAAAATAAAAGATATTTATTTTGGGGAAAAAAATAGGGAAAATGCGGGGATGGGGAAAGAGATTTATTGGAAGGATATGGGGAGCTCACAGAATTGAAGGAAACAGGGAAAAACCAAGCCTTAGGAAGAACAGAAACTCAGGCAGTTTTAGGCAGTCTTGGTATAAGGAAGTAATAGTCCTGTTTGAATGCTGCTTAAATTTTTTTTTTTTTTTTTTTTTAATGCAGATACATGCAGAGATTAGAGTTAAGCCTACTCACAGTTCGTGGCACCCTGCCCTCATGGATCTGGGCAAGGCCTCGGTCTTGTTTTATTTTATATATTTTCTTTATTTGATTCCTGATTCCCACTCTCCTTCAGCGACAACTACTACTTTAAATGTGCTGAATTTCTGTTCTTGATTTGTATATATATACATGTATATAAAATAGAAGTGTCTTTGGTGTGTGTGTGTGTGCGTGTGTGTTTAAAATTTACCTAATATACTTAATAGGTTCTGTACTGTAAATATCGTTCCGATGCTTACATTTTGGCACAATAAAGTGCTTCTTAAGGCCTCTCCATGTTGCTGTGTGTATACTTAGTCAATGACTCTAAGCTGCACATTATGTTTCACAGAATTATCCATCGTATTTAAAAATCCACTTTCCTAGAGATAGTTCCCTTTGCTTTGCCTCCAGTTCCCCACTACACAGGCTCACTTTGACGAGCCATCTTGAATATGGCCCCTGTTGACCTGGGTAAGAATTTTTCTAGGACAGAAGTCTTGCCTGCTTGTAGGTATCACTTTGTGGGGCAATGGAGAGGGGTGTTACTTATTCACATGCAGATTCTTGGGGCTTTCCCCTGGAGATTCTGATTCAGCAGGTCTGAAGGCAGCCTTGGCATCACTAAGTTTAACAAGTGCCTCAGGTACACTTACTGTCAGGTGCATTTGGGAAAAACTGATCCACAACAGCCTGGAATGGGATCGCTGGGCCAAAGGTACACATGTTCTTAATTTCACTCTTCTCTGGAAAGACTGGTCCAATTGGCTCTTCGCCCCATCTACTGATTCTGTGTTTTTAACACCTAGCATCTCTAATGGGTTCTCATTTATGACTATTTGCTTTATGTTACCAAATTCTCCTTCATTCATTTGAAGGAAAGCATGGTGCTTATTTTTTAAGACCTTTTTCTCCCTGGTTCATTACTGTGAATTCATCTAGCGTCTATTGTTCCATCTGTTTTCTTTTATTGCAGTCACGCTTCTCTCTTGTTATTTTTCCCTTTGAGGTCATACCCTTTCAGGATATCGGGTGCCTTGGCTGGTAATGTGAATCTCAGTGGAGCATCCTTAGCTCAGGCCCTAGGTTGTGCCACTCCTTGGCTTTAGAGAGAGAAAGCGACAGAAACCGTGTGTATGTGACTTGAGGGAGTGGTGGTGGGGGTGGGGTGGATTCAGAAGATAGAGCTTCAGAGAGAGAGAGGGAGAAGGAGAATAGTTAGGATGTTAATTAAGGTTTATCCTCCAAATCTTCCTTATACTTCCTTGTACTCCTGCCTGGGAGGTCTGGTTTCTAAGAGCCATCTTTGTCTCCCTTGGTTGTAACCACCTAATGCTTGAGATGTGACAGGAGGGGTAGAAAGAAGGATGCACAAGGACCGGAGAATCTGTCTGTACCTAATGTTATTTTTGGTGTAATTATTGGAATCCTCATAGGATTCCAGCAGTGTCTCTCTGTTGTCTGCAGCCAGCCCTGTGTTAGATGAGGTTTTCTCCCCGGGAATGGTAGCGGGGCGGGGTGGAGATGGGGGAGTGATACACCTAGGGCAGGTGAGGAATGGAAGGAAGCATAGATGAATGTCCTCCATCCGTGCACCCAGTCATCTTTTGCCTGTGGTGCTGTCTACCCAGCTCTTTCTCCTGGTTTAGGACCCAACCAGAGGTATCTCACAGATTTCACATCAGTTTCTCAGATTTTTTAAGCTCCCTGTGGCATCTCCAGGGTAGAGCTCCAGAGAGGAAGGCGGCAGCCATATTACTGTGCCCTCTTTTCTAGCTTTAGTAGTTTTTAAAGCTTATGCTGCTCTGTTCAATATTCGAAGGAGAGACAATCTTACTGGCCTGGCCTGGGCCAGGGGGCCACACCTTAGCTGGGGCAGGACATCTTGATTGACAGACATGGAAAGGCTAGTATAGTCATTGGGGCGGGGAGGGAAAACTAGGTAATGCAAAGCCAGTCCCACAATCTAGACATTTGCCTTTTAATGGGGAAAGTTAGAGAAGGTTTTGTGTAGCTAATTAGGAGAGTCTCACACCAATAATTTAATTCTTACGGCCACACCACTTCGCTTGTACTATAGTCTAATGGAGGGCGAATTTTTCTGAAACAGTAAGAGCACTCTGAATAGTTGACGCTTACCATCAATCCAATGCCAATAGCCCACCAGCCCCTCATAACCCTTGTTTGGTGCTTTGCCTGACCTTGTTCAAGTTTATGCAAAGCTGATCTTCAAGGGCACTATCGCACACGTCCAAACAATAGTTTCTCGGTAGCAGCAGTTTAACGAAAGGAGCTGTTTGGTATTTCTGTTGACTGAAATTTTACAATGATTCGAGAAGACTTCACTTAAAAAGTTTCCAATTTTGAAATATTAAGTGTCCTAAGCATGATATCTACCAAAGATGAAGCCGAGGGAAGTCAGGAAGTATGACAATTGCAAGTAGGGTAGTGCAGTGGTCGGGGCCACATCCTTTGGGGCCTGGCATTCTGGGCATGCAAGTCAAAGCTCCATCAGCGTGTATTGTCTATGTTACTCTAGGCCAGTGACTTAGCTTCTCTGTGCTCAGGAAATTTTATATTAGTTCACATATTTAGAGTTCTTAGTCACTACATGCATGTAGAGTATTTAATCATTACTATATTGTTAAAATTTAGTACATCGATTATTCAATAAAAAGAAAAGAAACTTGAAGTTGTTTTTTCTGGCATCATTATCTTTAAAATGTCAATACTACTGGTTTTCTTGCCACTCAAGAAAAGTTATACAGTCCTGATGTACTTATTCCAGGAAAATAAAGAGAGCTTTGAGGCTTGAACTTTCTTGGGACGACTTGATTTCTCCTTCTTCCCCTTTAAAAATGTTAGCTATAACTAACTCACTCCATCACCAGTTCCAGTGGAACCTTTACAGAGAGTGTGAAAATGTAAAATGGACAAAAGCAATGCAATGAAAGATACAGAATGTTGTAACCTAATTTGAAACCTTTACAGCATAAGGCAGCCAATTAAAAAAAAAGCTGCATTCATTATAGGATACACACATTCACCATATGCATATATACATCTGCAGCACATGTACCTCATAAAGCACTATATGGTGCAGTGTCAATGTTTTGCCCCATTGAATTATTTATTGTATTTCAATAGAATTAACCTAGAGAAATTTTTTTCCTTTATTTGATAACTCCAAGCAGTTGTTTGAAAGCCTTTTCAATCCTTTCTCGATTTGATAGCACCTCTTGCTCCTCACCTGACATCACCCTGGGATCTCTTCTTGTGGCTTCTCAGAGGCTCCATTTTCATTATTCTGGATTATAAAGACAAACAAAGTAGTTGTGGAGGGAGGTGGAGCTGGTTCCCATGACGTCTGTGCCTCACTCTATAGCAGCCTTAGCAGAAGCTGTCGGGGCCCAGGCTTTGAACCTTAACTGTTTTGTTAAGCTCCAGTGACTTATAGCTGCCAGTGTCTATATCCCCTGCCCGAAGCTTTTTCTGAAACTAGAGAATTCCACTCTGTTCTCATGCTCGAGGCAGGATGGAAGTGCCATAGAATTAACACCACTTAGAAACAGCCTTCAGCCAAGGACTTTTGGTAATTGATGTGAACTCTAGCTTCCGTGACCCTCAGGTAGAATAACTTTGAGGAGTGTAGTTTGCCTTGTTTCCGAGTTCTCTTCCAGAGTCATCCACTATGGTAGCTGCTTTAATAAGCCATCCTTATTGGTGTGTTTCCTCTCCCTGCATCACTTCCCCATTCCCTGGTTGGTGCTGCTTCTACCTCCAAATGACCTACTTGCACTGTAATCCTTGTCTCAGGGGCAGCTTCCGGGAGGTTCCAAGCAAGCAAGATGTCATCCTTAGCTTCACTTCCCTTTCTACACCCCATGCCACTCACCACCCTTCCAAACTCTAAGACTGGGCTCTCGATAGCCATGTCTGAGCAATATGAGCCTGTCCTCCTGACCACAATTGATTGGACCATGAAGAAGGAACAGCTGGACCAGTCAGAGTCCCTTCCTTAGGAGTTTGGAGATTGTCAGGGATGGGTGGGAGTTGGAGTGAGGGAGAGAAGAGAAAGAGAGAGATACAGAGAATGGGGAGAGAGAGTGAGAGACGCAGGGAGAATGAGACAAAAACTGATTGCGTGACTCTTTCGCCAGGTGGGGACTAAAGCACATGCACTTGGGAGCTAGGAACATATTCGGCATAATTCTCTGTGGAGCTGAGACAGCTTAAGTAGTCTGCAGAGAGAAAAGTGATGCAGGTGTGCTATGGAAAGCATAGGTGAGGGACATGAAAATACCACTGTGGGATTGGCAACCTTCCAATTTCTGGTTCCAATCCTTTTTGAGTCCTGGCTCCATTTCTGCTTTGACAAGATACTCGTTTTCTTAAGAAAACTCCCCACTTTTTGTTTAAGCTAGGATGAGTCGATTTCTTTTGCTCGAAGCTGGAATATCAGCTAATGCACATTTTACGTCATAAGTAATTCTCATTAAAAATAAATTGTGTTTATTTGTGTTTAGGGCTTTTGCCATCTCAACTCTGGAATTGAGATATTGTATTTTATATTTGTTCATTCCCTTTCTTAGGAGGCAGTTAGGAAAAGGAAGAGGCAATATTTTGTCCACCATAGGGAAAAGCAAAGGCCTTTTTTTTGGTGTGTGTGGTGTTCTTGTGTTCTCTGCTCTCTTGGTACCTCAAAAAAATCCCCTCTCACATTCTGAGATCTTGCAGGGGAAAGAAGCTGGGGTAGGCTGTGTGTATGGGAGTCCCGGTGAGCACTGAGGGTCGGGAGGCTGCAGATACAATCCTGAGAAGAACAAGGCAACCAGGAATTCGTAAGTCGCTGGGCCAGCGCACTCCTTACAGCACTTTGGAAGACCTGGGGTAGACGTGACAGTGAGGTTGGCCCCCAGCCCTGTGGCCTTGGGAATGTTGGTAAAAGAGGGGAAAGCTGTGAGGGGGCATGTTTGCAACCTGCCCAGATGGCAGGGCTTGACAGATGGGGAGAACTAGCTCCTAGCACTGGCAACTGGGCAGCAAAGAAGAAATAGTGATTGTTTAAGACTGAAGAAAAGGCTCTTCCCTATTTCTCTGAAGCAAGTGAGCCCTGGGGTTACTATGTGCTACAGGATGGTGGGGCATGAATATTGTCTAATATTGGCCCTTCTAACCAACCTCGGCAAGTGGGGAGTCTCAGTCAGTTTAGGCTGCTAAAAAAAAGTATCCACAGATTGCTGGCTTAAACAGCAGACATTTATTTTTCACAGTTCCAAGGCTGGAAGTCCAAGATCAAGGCACCAGCAGATCTGGTGTCTGGTAATGACTCTCTTTCTTCCTGGCTTATAGATAGCCACCTTCTTGCTGTATCCTCACATGTGGGGGTGAAGGAGGAAGGAGGAAGTAAAGAAGCGGGGGAGGAAAGAGAGAGAGAGAGAGAGAGACAGAGAGAGAGTGAGGGGGGGGGAAGAGAGAGAGAGAGAGATTCCACCAGGACAAGAGAAATTCTCCAAATGTAGCAGCTGAAAAACCTCCTATGTAAAAAGTCACTGTGATATGTATTCGTACATTTGTACATCCACCAGGACAAGAGAGATTCCCCAAATGTAGCAGCTGAAAAACCTCCTATGTAAAGTCACTGTGATATGTATTCGTACATTTGTACATAATGAAAAGCACCCAACACTTAGGTCTTCATGGGTGGGTTGATAGCATTCACGTCCCTAGGCATTTCTCACAGACCCTCTCTTCTTCTCATGTGGCACAGTCTCTCTTCCTTACCTTGTCCACTTCCATGGCTTAAATCCCACTGCTATGCCCCTCCGTCTGACATTGCTAGCTTAGTTGCTATCTCCCATCTCTCTTCTGAGTTTCTGACTGTTAAATATTCAACTGTCTACTATACATAGCCTCTGAGATGGTTCTCAAACTCAACTGAAATCCTTATCTTTTAGAAACGCTATGTGGGGAGTGGTGAAGCTGCTGGACTTTGGAGCCAGATAGCCTGAGCTCAAATTCTAACTCTACCACACATTAACTATGTAACTGTGGAAAAAGATGACAGACCTCTACGTGGCTTGGTCTTGTCATCTGTATAAAGGGGTTAATACCTATCTCATAAAGTTTTTGTGAAAATTAAATAACTCAACACAGAAACAACACTTAGAATATTGCCTGGCATATAGTAAGTGCTCATTTATTACTTTTCACTAGTCTTGGACCAACCTTATTTTCTTTTCTCAGTCAATATTTTCATCATACAAGCTAGAAAATTGTAGGTCTCACTCGACTGCTTTTTCTTTTCTCTAATGCCCATATTTTATCACTTCCTAAGTCTATTGATTCAACTTCTCAAATGCTTCTTAAATTCTTCTTCTCTCCAATCTCACTGCTATTTTCTTGGTTTTGGCCATCATCATCCCTTGCTTGGATGATTAAAGCAATTCTCTAACTAGTTTCTCAGCCTCTAATTAATTCCAGATTAAAGAAAAACATAATTATCTCATATGATAATAACAGCTAACATTTTGGAGTCTCTACTGTTAGCTGGGAAATGTTCTAAGCACTTTACATGGATTAGTTGGTTCATTTAATTGTTACAGCCACCTCCTGAACAGGTACTTTTACTATGTTCTTTTTGTAAATGGGGAAACCAAGGCATGGAGTACTTTGAGGACTTGGCCAGGGTCACACAGCAATAATGGCCCAGGCAGGATTTGAACACAGGTTCTCTGGAGCCAACTTCCACGCACTTCACCATACATTCTCCCTTTGCAGGTTTTCCGTAGAAGGTACAGTCCTCTGAGGGTGTCTTGGGTGAAAAATTTTAGAACTCTTTATTTTAAACTAAAATTATGAAGTACAGTAAGCTTGGTTAATATAAAGTATATGGATTAATGCTGGCAGTCTCACTTGGTCTGTCAGATAGCGGTTCTGCATTTGGTACCTAAGGAACCTGCGAAGAGAGAGGGAATTTGACAGTTTGAGAGATTGACAGTGACATTTTCAGTCACGTTTGCTGCCAATGACTTGTTACATAGAGCTCATGTGCCATAAGGGTATCACCAATGCAGCTAAATTCTAATAAAATTGACTTCTAAAAAGTAGAATCTTCATGATACTTTTAATGAAATGAGAAGTGGATGTGAAATATTTATTTCAAATTGAAGTTTACTCAAGGCAAAGAGTTCTCATACCTAGAGATGTGTTCCAAAATTCTGACCTTTTCTGTCTGGTAAGTACTATCAGTTATTAAGCTATGCAGAAAATAATTTTGAGAAATTAAGAACATCTTAACAACTACCTTCAAAGTAAAAAAAAAAAAAATTAACGATGAAAGAATAAGTGATTTACAAAAAAAAAAAATCATATCATAGAGAGAGCATGTTAAAACCAGATCTTTGGGAATATTGCCAATGCTCACAGTGTTCTCCCCTCTCTCTCCTTGCCTTCCTCTCTCCTTCTTTCAGCTGACAATGATACGTGTTAAATATAAAACTGCATATCTGCATTCTTTAAAAATACAGAAGAAGAATTTTAAATTTTGCCTCCAATTTTTCCAATAGGAAATTTCAATCTGTTTTGAAGCCATTTGTTAGAAGTATAAAGTACAACGACTTCTGATTAATTTCTAATAACAACCAATTAATATCAGGGAAGACTTGTACGAGACAAATTTTAATAAAACCTTTGCTTAGGTGGTAAATAGGATTAAAAAATGAGTACCAAGATCCCAATTTGGATCCACATACCTTTTAGGGCGTATTTTTCATCTAAGACAGTCATTAAAATCAAGTATCAAAATGTGCTACTTCAAAGCACTGTATCATCAAATGTGAAACCAAGGTTTCAAAAATAAAGATTATTCAATCACAATAGTATTACCGTTCAGTACTGTTAATGCTATTATATTTACAATTGTTATCCGACATTTACAATACTTTAAATTTGCAAAGTGCTTATTCCTATTAGCTTTCTGGAATAAAAATTATTGCTTTAATTAAATGTTTACTTCTTGTTCTCTATTTCTTTGCCCACTTTATCTGCATCTTTATTTGCATCTATATCTATATCATCTATATCTGTGTGTGCATGCGTAAGTATACATGTAGGTATACATACGGCCAAATTTTTTTCCTTTCAACTTTTCAATCCTTTTTCACTTTCTTTTAAACCTTTTTTTAAACTTAGATCACCTGCCTTTGAGTTTTCCGTTGCTTCCTAAATGTGAGCCGGTATGTTCCTGTCCAGTGTGTTCCTGTCCAGTGGCATGCTCTCTGTCTGACGGCCATGTCCCTACTTTCCTATCTTGTTTCCCTGGGTTGCTAGGTTCATTCTCTCCTTTTCTCATCTGCTTTTCTCTTCTCTCTCTTCCCTGTATTGTCACTATGCCTGTCTGGAATGAAATCAGTCCTCTAGGGAATATCTGTGGCGATTAAAGAACCACAGACAAGTAGGGGGCCCATTAGCTTTCACTTCCATTGTTAGAGCAGAAATAGACCCTGAGGGAAATGAACTGGCACCCAGGCTCCTGGGATGACTTCCACGGCAAGACTGTGGGGTGGGGTGGGGGCTCCACCCACAGGGCAATCTGCATGTTGCCATTCTGAGCTCAGGGCTCTCCTTTATCCCCTACTGAGGGTTCGTAGATACCTACCGGTAATAACAGAGAAAAACTAAAATGATCAGTTGTGTGTGTATATGCGCGTGTGTGTATTAGGGCGGGGGTGGGGGAAGGGGTAGTGTTTCATAGCTGTCTTGAGGCAGGCAGAAAATGGTGGGCATTTGGATCTCCTAATAGAGGGCCTAAGCTTTGCACATCCCAGTGGACCTGTAGTCCAAGTGGATTTAAACAGAAATGTAGAGGCACCTAGTTGCAACACTGTTTGTTATAGGGCAGAAATCAATGTAAGTCAGGCCAGCCCTGGCTCTCCACCAAGGATTTTATTTCCTGAATCACCAAAAGCATTTCCTTTTGCAGGCTGCCGCATGGCCCCAAGCCTCAGCACAGAATAGCAGACAGTGAGGCTCCAAGGCCACTGCCCTTCTAGTCACACCTGCCGGCAGCGACTTGTCCCAGTTAGGGGCTTCTTGAGCCCAGCTGCTGATCATCCCTAATTGCTCTGGATGACCCTTCTCTGCCCCTGCCGTGAGGTGCTGCAACATCAGAGTATCCAGTGCCTGGAGTCACATCCCAGGGCGGCCAGCTGCACGGGTGTGGTGCAAGGGCCCACAGCCATCCAGAGTGGAGGCCAGATCCTGTGGACACTGGGAGAAGATAAGGTGTCCTTGAGCCACATTAGGTGGGGTGCCCCTCTGGGATTTCCACCGCACAGTCTCAGGGGCATGCACAGTCTGATTCCTTGGCTGCTGCACCCTGGAGACGGTAACCCGAGTCCCTGCAGGGCTGGTAGCTGCAGCCACTAAGCTGGGGCTGCTCTGGTTTTTCTCAACGGTTAACATGTCCCAGCTCTTCTTCAATGTCAAAATGTTTTCCCATGAACGCCGGGGGTAATGTTTCCCAGCCTTATCAGCCCTAGCAACCAGAAGCCCGGTTTCCAGGAAAGCAGCCACTTAATCCAGCCTGGTGAAACCCACTCCCCAGCCCAGCAACTGACTCGGCATTGACGCCCAGCACTCAGCAGCAGGGTGTTTTTTTTTAGCTGTGGCCACATGACATCATTTCCAATTGGCCACCTTCCTCCTCCTCCGCCACACAGTCTATCCGCCCCTGCAGCCCAGCCTTTCTCCTCCCCGCAGCCCAGGGTGGTAGTTTGCGGGAGTCGTGGGAATACTTTGGGCTTTTCTGGGGCCTAATTCTCTTTGTTTCTCAAAATATCCCTGGCCCTGGCTGTTCAATCGTTTTCCTGGTAGAGCACCATGGCTCAGGCCTCAGGGGCGCACGCCTGCTCCCTGAGGCTCCGCTCAGGCTCCGCCCAGGTGGCCGGACTGGGTGGCCCTGAGGAAGACCCTCTCCTTCGATGGGGCGCCTCCCTCCCTGATATGAAATGGAATAAGCTGTTTCTTTGAACCCCACATTCTGTGAGGCGCTTGGGGAGGAATAACTGTGATGCCAGCCGGCAATCGTTAGGTACTTCCCATGCCTGGCCGTTGTCTCAGTAAGTTTGGTGGTGCTTTGGCGAGCCACGAAAAGGTGGGACTTTGTCTTGTGATGTGAGGAGGTTCTTTTACTAACCATATATGTCTCCTCAAGAGAGGAGACATATAAATAATGTGGTCACTCTGGCTGGGTTGTCTTTCCATAGCTGCCCCAGGAGCACTCTGGCCCAGCTAGCTGCTTCTCCTGTTTCAATTTCCATGTCCTCTTCATTTTGTAACTCAAGGAGGTCCTCGGGCTTAGGGACAGCTGACAACTCAGCCAGCTCCCTGCTGCGGCACCTGGAAAGGGAGCCATCGGCACTGACTTGCAGGCTTGCTTTGGGGCACCCAGTCCCAGATGGCCGTAAGTCACTGGAAGGTGAGCAAGGATATGTGCTGGGGCATGGGGACCTCCAGTGCCAGAACCAGAAGAACTGGCAAGGCCACGTGAGCGAGTCATGAGACAGAGAGACGTGGAAGAGCATTTCTCACAGGAGAACTGCACAGATAGCCCTCTCATCTCATCCTCATCTTCTGCCTCTGTCCCCACCAGAAAGGAGGCCAGCTGAGTACTCATTCGGAGAGCTTGCATGGCTACACTCTGCTAAATACACATTGACACATTGCTGAATGGGAGGGCTCAAAAGACTTTTTGCAAACCCATCACACCCGAGCACTATATTTTACAAATGAAGAAACTAAAACTCAGAGGAGAAATAACTTGTCCCAAGTCAAGATAGAATCGGGCTTGAACCCATCATCCTCTGGGAGCTGTTACTCCATACACCTTGCTCCGCCCACCCCAGTTCCACCCCTTGTGTTTCCATGCTGCACCCAGGAAGCTGAGCACACACTGGGCCAGGTGGTGAGGGTCAGCTGGAAGATTAAAGGCAATGCAAAACAAGATTCCATCTCTCCAGTCTAGTCCCTGTACCTCTAGCTCTCCTGACCCCTCCCACTGCACCCCTCAATCCTTTCCAGAGTGATGGCTTTTCCTTCTGGGTCAGACTAAATCCTCAATTCCCTTAGCCCTGGGGGAGGGACAGGCGAAGTTCCAGGTTAGGATGACTGTTCCCTGCCTCCAGCTGTCCGTTTATTATTGAGTGCCTGGAGTAAAGGGAGCCAAAAGGGCCATGGGAGCAAAGCATGTCATTCGGGGAGTGGCTGGCAATGCTGGTGTTGGTGGCTGAGCGTTACAGCGGTAGCCAAGAAATCCTTAGGTTCTATTTTATCCTATCGCTAAGTGCTGGAGTGGAAATTTCTGAGAACTCCCTGAAAGGTGACAACATGGACAAAGCTGCTCCCGGCTTTGGGCTTTGCAGGGCATCTTCCCTCAGAGCCCTGGAATGCCATGCATTTGTTTATCTTGCACAGGGTATGTGCCCGCCCACACTGTCTACCTCTGTTTCCTCCATGGGCTCAGCATGCCAGTGGCATCTAATAAATGTTAAAAAATAGCAACATCTGAGCCACTGACCTTCACGTAAATGCCTTAGAGACCACTGCCAGAGTAGTTCCTCCTTCATAGGGCCAGACAACCAAGTCCTGGAAAGGAAAAGAGGAACAGGCTGTCAGCACTGGGGCCATGGATGCTGGGGGTCCAGGAGTGATGTGGAATTCGCCCCAAATCCAGCCAGGGCTCAGAGGTCAAAATAAATGGAATGGAGCCAGATGCTTTAACAGAGATGCCTGGGCTCTGTGCCCTTTGCAAACCAAGGGCAATGGCTTTGCTCTACCTCACCCACCTCTCCAGACATTTCTATGCTCTGTCAGGTGTGCTGGTGAGCCAGCCTTTCAGACCTCAGCATTGGGTTGAAGGTGGGGCACTTCTTTCACTCTCTCTTCTTTGCTTGACCCCTCACAAAGTCCCTTCCACCATTGTTCGGCAGATAGACTTCCTCCTCTGCCAGTGAAGGGCAGGAGGGACTGGGGTTTTCCAGCCAATCTGACTCTAAGGTTGCAGTCTCTTCCTTAACAAATGTCTTTTCTTTACCCACAAGTTCTGGTCTGTGGAGTGTAGGCAAAGTCTTTTTTTCAGCCAGCTCTCTCCGTTCCTCTTTTTCTTCTTCCCCAAAGACCAAAGACTGGGGGACTGCAATTGGAAGACAAGCTTTATGTCATTTATTTAAGCTCACCTCAGAACTGACTTGACAGGCAAGGGAGTTGAGACTTGGAGACAGTAAGTAAGCAGCCAGCGTCAGCAGCTGGCAGGTGGACAAGGAGTGCTTTCCAGAGCTTAATGTTTACACCTGTGGGGGGCTCATCACCGGACAGGCACTGCTGAAGATGCCGATGTGCCTGATCCCCTTTCTTCTTAATGATAGCTTTGTGGGAAGGTAGCCATGGCTATCGCCATTTTATAGATGAGGAAGCTGAGGCTCAGAGAAGTTAAGGACTTTCCTAAAATTGTCACTTCAGTTTCTGAGCCATTGTCATAGCAGCAACAAATATTTGCTGGGGATCCTGAGCATTATGGATTAGTGGACTGTTGGAGTGACCAACTGTCCCAGTCTGCCCAGGACCCTCCGAGTCTTAGAAATGAAAGTGTCAAGTGTCATGTTCTGGGAAATCCCTGCATCTTGGGAAAACCAGATGGGTTGGTGGCCCCACCGAATGTTCCTCCATCTCTTCTTTCATTCCCACAGTGAGGCCATTTTGCTTTTGATCTTCACAACAATACACCGTTAACTTTAGTTGTTTTCTTGAGAAAGACAGAGAGGGGCACTGGGGGTAGAGAGCAGATCCTACGTTTCAGGGTTGTTTGAGGATATAGGGAGAAAAATTCTTAGTGCAGTGCTGGGAAGATGATGAATGATCATTAAATGGCCACTCTTGGGATTAGCCTAATGTATGGCGGATAGAAGGATGGAAAGGAAATTGGGAATAATAGCAAGATTGAGAAATCCTGTGCGGTGGAATGGAGCACCTGAGTGGAATGGTCATTTGCAGAAAGCCTACTCAGAGCCAGGCATTTCCACCTGTTACTGGGGCCTTGAGGCTGTCACTAGACTGGAAGGTAGGCTGTTGACTGGGTCACGGGTGAGGAAATGCAGGCACAGGAAGGCCAGCACTTGCCCAAGCCAGGATGGGGGGGAGCGAGGATTTGAATCCAACTTCGTTAGTCTCCAAAGCCCTGCTCTTAATCAGGAGCCTGACCTGCCTCTCAGGGGAAAGGGGATGGGGAAGAAGATGCTCAAGAGAGACCTCGAAAGAACACAGAGGGGCAAGGGGTGGGTCTGGCAGAAGCAGAAAAAACGGAATCTCTGTGGGAGCTGGGAGTGTGAAGATTTCCCACCAGAGTTTGTAAAAGCAGTCTCGGCGTACTGAGCATTCCTGTGTGTGGGCATTTCTTTGGGCTCTCCCACAGATTAACCCCTTCGAGCCTCCCCAAACCCTGTGAGGTCGGTATCATTGTCATCGTCATCTCCATTTTTCAAGTGAGGAGAGTGAGGCATAAAGAGATAAAGGTACACAGCTATTAGGTAAGGTAGTTAGGGTTTAAACTTTGATGGTTAAGGACGAGAGCAGTTTTTCCTCTCCTCTTCCTCCTCCACCTGCTCTTCCTTCTTTGTAAATTATGCAGCATTTTCTTTACTTGCAAGGCCAGGTCAGTGGAGTTTAGGCAAAGTCTTCTTTTTTAAACCAGCACTCTTCCTTCCTCTTTTATGTTCTTCCCTAAAGGCTGGGAAAAGGTAAATATTTTAGCCCCTGTGCCATGCTGCTACTTTCCTGCTTCTGCCTCATTCAGGAAGCAGGGATGGTAGTGGGAGAGAGTTAGTGCTTGGTAATCCCGTGTGCATATGTGTGTGTGTACTAAAATTGCTCCAGGAAAATGTTTGGATCCTGGAGCTTGAAGATCACTCCCACTAAACCCCCTCTTAGATCATCTCTAATTCTTTAGCAGCTCTTCATGGCTAGTCTCCTCTCAGAAGCACGGGAAAGTGCCAAACCCTGAGATCACCTATTGGCTTTGTCCCAACTCGCTGCTCCGGAAGCAGCTTTTTTTTCATCCCTTGCACCTGTGTCTGATGGGAAATTGGGGACGTGAGGAGCAGATCAGGAAAGAACCTGTGTTAGGTGTGGTTTCTAGGGCTTGGGCAAGCTCTGCCTCTGCTCCACCCCTCCTGACAAAGGGGATGCCCCATGAGTCACTGGCTCAGGCACTACCTCACCAGTCAGGCCCTCTTCCCAGTCCCACCTCTGCCACCACCTCCTGATCCATGTCCATTACTCACCTGTCTACAGTTGTTTCCCCTCACTGAGTCTGCACAGGGCTTGTCCTGGGACCAACCCTGCTGCAAACACAGAACTGTAAATGGTCCCGCACATCAATAAGTTGAAATGGTTGAACAATAAAAACCCAATGCCAGCCATAGTCGATGGTCCAACTTGTAAAGAAATGCAGAATCAGCTTCTGCATACCGGGGAGTCTTGTTTCAAGTGGCTTTCACACTGGAAGCTCTTTTTCAGCCAACAAGTTAGGGAATTAGATCTATACCAGAGCTACAGAGAAAGACCATCTCTTGGTAGAAAGCATTTTGCGGAGCAGCCAGGAGAGGAGACAACTATGGCATTGCATGGTATCTGTGTGAATTACGGTCCATCGTAGTTGGAATAACAATACAGAAGTCAATCTACCTAGCTAATAGTAAGTACTTAACTGAGTTATTGAATAAATGAAAAAAATACCTGTTTTTACGTCTGAAATTTGAGCAAGTACAGATTGAGAAACTGAGAATTCTCTGTAATCAGAATATCAATGCCGATACAAAAAACACGTGATTATTTGAATCTAGATTTTCTTGAACGGTGGAGCAATTTGAGATATGGAAATAGATCATGAAACCAGGATGATGAAAATAAAGAATCGGAGACTGAGAAACAGTTCTTTGCCATGGTCGACTAAAGGCAGGGTTGCTGTATATTACTGCACAGATTTTCTCCTGCACAATTCTAGAAGGCACTCTCCACAGCGACTACAATATGCAGAGTGTTTTGAGAAGTGATGGCTCTAGAAAAGGTTTTTCCTAATCCCTTAGTGAGGGTTACGTGGAAAATTAATATCGGAACAATACAGGGCACATTGTTAAGAGTTTGTCTATACATCTGTTTCTGCTTGCCTTAATTGTTTAGCAGATTGCATATATAATTCATCCATGTGGATTCAGTCAATTTAAAATTTTAAATTATGAAATAATTATAGATTTATAGAAAGTTTCAAAACAATGTACAAGTTGTCCCATGTACCCTTCATTCAGTTTCACCCAATCGTAGTATCTTGCAGAACTAGATATGATATTGAAACCAAGAAATTGACATTGACACAATCCACAGAGCTTATTCAGATTTTACATGCAGTCATTTGTGTGTGTGTAAACTTCTATGTAGTTTTATCATATTAAACTAGATTCTTCTACCCACCACTACAATTAAGATTCAGAACTGGTCCAATCCCAAGGATTTCTCCTACCTGCTATACCCTCCTTCATCCCTAATCCTTGGTAACTACTAATTTGTTCTCTGGTTATATAATTTTGTTATTTTGAGAATGTTATATACATGGAAATTTAATCCTTTATTTTTAATTGCCAATTTTTAAACTACTTATGAAGTTCTGACTTTGGGATTTCTACACAAGTATTTCTAAGGAGGAGTGCTTGACCTAGGAGGACCCAATTGATGGAGAATTCAAGACTATGGTGCCTGGAGGGGCAGGCCGGGAAACTAGGAGAGCACTTATATTTATTAAGCACTCACTGTGTGGCAGGCATCTTTCTAAGGCTTTATGTGGGCTGTGTACGGAATGATGCCTCGAGAGGCTGCCTCCTCTTCAGGGTCTTCACCCACCCTCATCCAACATACACTCTTTATGTCCTTTGAACATGCTTCCCATCAGGTCACTATCCCCTAGAGAGCAGGAATATCTCTCCAGAGAGCTAGGCATGAGCGATAGGGCCTTTGGCCACTGAATTGTTCAGCTTTGATTTCCCCTTCCCTTAGGTGCAGAGCAAGCTCTGGCTCCCAGGGGCCTGCATATCATTCATCTGCCAATGATCCTTGGATTGACCTTGCTGCCACCTCCCTGCTGCTAGGACCAAATGCCATCTGGGAGCTGGATGCAGGTGGCCTGCACAGTTGGCATTACCTCCTGTAGCTACTTGGCTGGCTCAGCTTCTCACCTTGAAGACCTAGAGATAAACACACACAGCCATTACAGGAACCCTTGGCATTTTCAGGAATTAAAGGTTAATGGAAAGGAATTCATTGTTCTAAATCCCCATTTGGACGTGAGATTTAGGAAATACCCTTCTTGGTGAGGCGAAGTTTCCGGTGACATAATGTAATTGGCCTATTATCTGGGAACTTTGGCTAAATTGGCATTAACTGGGACTTTAGACCCAGGAATAGATTACAAGCACTGGTGAGTTCTTATGTCGGGAGGTCTTTGAAAACAGAAGTGAATATGATGGATCTGAGCGGTTAGGTGCTGTCTTGCCTGAAATAAAGGCATAAGCTCAGTGTCGAGAGTCTTTGTTCCACTTTGATTTTGTGAAATCTCTACTTCTATTTGTCAATGGACCTATGCCAGAACACTATTTTATAGGCAGAATCCTCCTGTATTGTATTCTAATGATACACTAGATTGAATATCTACAAACATTTTGAAGTTGGAACACCTATCATTTGTTTAATTAGCATCATGTTCAAGTACCTCATGTTGCATAACATATATACTTTATTTATTAAGGCAAATATAATTCATTATGTTGTGAAGATTTTGTTAGACCACTTAAAATTGAAGGCTGCTTGAAAACTGTGATAGGAGATAGTCTACATTTAACAATTCTTTCTAGGTTATAATATGAAGCCATAAAGCTAGAATTCAGAGACTGACATTTGAGTTCATGGAAGCTCACAGAAGGAGAGAAACAAGTCATGTGTCATTGTTACCGGGCACATTAAAAACTATGTGATTGCTTTCACCCAAAGTGGTAGGCTCTTTGATGACTTTTAGAAATTTACTGGTGACTCATTAAGCTTTTGTTCTTTAGCCCTTTTCCTAAGAATCCTCTTTCTTGGGCCCCTCCTTATATAGTTACAACAGCTTAAAGTTCTTATAAGTCCATCACGGGCAAAAATAGATTCCCTTTAGAGTGGATTCCAAATCAAAGCAAGGTCTAAAGTGCATTGGTCCATAATGAAGCATGGAGAATATTTTGTTTACAAATAAGAACACTGTGAGGTGCTGGAGATGTGATTTTTCCATAAAGAGAAGTCCTTAGCTTCATTGCATGAACTCACTGTCCACCCTTTTCTCTTTGTAGCAAGTGTCCTTCTGACACTCATCTACAAGCCTAAAATCCAGAAAGCTATAAAAACCATTTAAAAAAAAATATCTGATGCCATTTGCCAGCAAAATCTGACCTGAATTGACTATAGTTTTATTTATCTCACCTATCTTCATGTTTCATTACAGAAATATTAATGTTTGCTTATGGTTAGTGTCCCAGATCCCCTCTGAGTGTTATACAACATGTGGTACATGTACTGCATTTCTTTCTAAAAGGCTGAAGAATTCTGAATTTCTTAACACAGCTGCCCAAGGGTTTTGGAAAAGGGATTGTGGACTCAGGATACGACCTTTTTTTTTTTTTTTTTTCTTTATAGTACATAAACATCAGATCCATATTTTGATAGGCAATGGATCTCAACCAGATGGCCCAGCTTGTCAGGACTTTAGTCCCCTGTCACTGACAAAGTCTAAGGCAACATGATCCCATATTAAACCCTAGGCTCCAATGCTTCCTCTGCCCTGTCCGTAATTCAAGCACCAGCAGCATGGCCTGTAGGCTGGCAGATCACAGAGTTGACCACAGCACTGTGGGCCTGCATTTCCAGGAGCCCTTTTCCGACCCCTCATGCTATTTTTTTCCCCATGGGAGAGGGAGTGTGAGGAGCGAGTACTTGGCTCATTGCTGCTCAGGCTTCCAATGCAGTGTGTAAAATCTTATAGTAAATCCACTGAGTCATTCACTCATTAATTTGTCAATCTATCTATTCATTCACTTAACACTTATTGTGCACATTTTGTGATTTAGGTATATTTTATTGAGATCCTTGTATAAAGTGAGAGAGAAAGAGAGGGAAGCTTTAATTCAATCAGGATTTTTCCAGATAATATTTCAAGGAACCCATGAGATGTTAATGGATGTTAGAGGAAAAAGATTTCCATGATCAAATAAGTCTAGAAAATGGTGAAATAGAATTAAACACCTTCCTTTACTATAGCATTTTCCTGAGTCCTTAATAAAGTAATATGCGTGGTAAATACCCAAAAGGGGATGTTAACATTGACCAAGGAATGTTTGCCCTTGGACCTCTAAGTCTCTCCCAGCTCAGATAATTTTTGTATTCCATGGGGGCTGTAGGAAGAATTATGCGGAAGGTGACAAAGCTGAATGACTCTATAATACAGTGGGAAAAAATTTCCAGCAGGATCTGTCTCCGTGTTTGGCTATTTTGCCTCTTCTGAAACAATATAAAAGTGCAGGAGGCAACGGGGGCTAGAATAACAAAAAGAATGCTCTTCTGGGGACATCTAACCTTAAAAAGTAATAGTCCCTTGAGAGCAATTTCCAACTGAATCTCTTTGAATTTCTTTTATTCTTTAGACAGCTTGCTTTCCAAGGTATTGTACTACATATAGCAAAGAATATTATTGTCCTCTGACCTGTTAGCATTTTAAGAACTAAGATTTCTCATGATCCAGGAATATATGGAGGATAAGAGAAGTCTCGTTTTCATGACTGGTCTTACAGTCGAGTTAAGACCTCTCCTAGGAAAACCAACAAATACGTTCCACTGTAATATTTTAAAGTACTGTTCCACAGTTAGAATGTTAGTTTTATCTATGGAGATTCCACATAACTTTATGACTAATTCATGGAACAATGTTTTGCTGGAGATAGACATAGCCTTAAGATAGGATGGGGTAGATTGGACTCTTTAGTGTTCGCATTCTTAATGATTAGAATCTAATTTCTGAATCAAAATTGGCTTCTTTTGATCATGTTTATGGTTGTAGCTATTGCTATTATTATTTCTGCCATCGACTTGCACTCTTACAGAAATTATATCACTTTATTTCTATTTGATATTGTTGTGCCTTGGTTTCCCCAGAGGAAAATGGGAATTTGTGAGTTAAGAAATGCCTATGAAATTGGGAATATTCCTGGAGTAGAAAATTATAGGTATTATGAAGTAACTTTATTTTTTTTTCCCCAGTGATCACTGTGTAGTGAGCCCTCAACAAAAATATGACTAGAATGTAAAGATGATGATACATGAGGGCAAAGTTTCTTCTGTCTTCTTACTTGCTGAATCCCCAGTGGTCAGTAGAAGTGCTCAGTACTTGTTGAATGCATGCATGACGGATTAATGACCATCAATGTAGGAAGGAGGGAAGGAAGGAAGGAAGGAAAGAAGGAGAAAAAAGGGAAGGAAGGGAGGAAGAAAGGAAAGGAGGAAGGGAGGGAGGAAACCATCTTCTGAGCTAGCAGGCAGCAGAGTGTCACCTTTGTTCTTTTCTTGTCATGGAACCCAGGAGACATATAAAACTTTTTTCCTCACAATTCTTTCTAAATACATAAAATTTTTTTTAATATTCTGAATTTCCTTAGATGTTCCTTTCCCTCTCTTATATGGGTGAGTGCATCATCTCACTGATCTGGACTTTTGATGAATAAGCATGGTTCACTACTTTTTAAAAAGAAACGCACATTTTGCTTTTTTATTTTTTATGCCCTAACAAACCTGTGTCCTTTTGTAGTGGGATAAGCCCACATTTGGCCTGTAGCTAGCTAGCTAAATTTGCATGCTACTAATATTTAAATTGCTTAATGTTTTCAAAATAGCCTATGCAAACCCAAGTGACCCTCTGCTCAACAGATATTTTTCTTCCCTAATTGTATGAGTTCCCTTTGTTCCTGGACCTTCCTCCTCACACCACCCACGTTTCCTTCTCCCTGAGGTAAGATGGCAAATAAGAACGAAGGTGTGCGTGGTCCAGGAGAAAGAACACTAGGCTTGGAGCCAGGAGATCAGGGTTTGAGTCCCAATCTAGCTACCCATCCATCAATGGGCAAATCTCTCAGATTTTTCTAGCTGTACGTACATTACCCCACAGGGCTGTCCAGGAATGCAATGAGCTCAGTGTGGAATGCTTTGCTTTTCCCTGGTAGAATGCCAGAGGAAGCCCAGGGCAGGGGGAAGCAGGGCTGGGTCTATATTGTGGCCACACAGCCCCCATCTTCACGGGTTCCCAACCTGCTGGGATCTAGGAAGTGTCTGTGACCAGCCTGAGTTAGGCACGGCCCACATCTTTAGTCACAACTCCTGCTCTAATTTAAAAAAAAAAAAGGTAAATCATCTAGGAGTCTTTTGTTTAATTATTATTATTATTATTATTATTATTAATAATTAAAAAAATTAAACCTGCTAGACTGTGACCCAGGAGGTCTGGGTTCTGGACTGAACTCTACTACATTAGCCTGAAATGTCTAAATTTCAGTTTCCCCAGCTGTAAACTCAAGGAAGTAGACTACATATTGAGTTCTTTCACATTTACTAAGCACTGTTTTTAATACTTACTGGGTAATAACTACGCAGTAGGTACAATTGCAATGCCCATTTTAGGGAATAAAAACTGAGGGTCAGACTGGTTCACAGAGGCAATAAGTAGCAGATTTGGGTTCCAGCCAAGCAGTCTGACTCCCAGGCCTCCCTTATCCACTGCCTCCCTAATTAAGTGACTTTTCGGGGAAGATTGATCCTCAGGGCAGATTGACCCTCAGGGCAAGGACTCCTCACCTCATCAGAGCCGTAGTATGCAAAACAACTGAACACCCCTCTCAAGTACTTTCCAGTGTTGTTTTTCTGAATTTACTTGATTAAGCAGGTGCCCCAGGCCTCATTATGGGATGTTCCTGTACCTTGCCTAGTCAAGCTGCCTGGTCTATGTCAGTTAGTTACAAAAGTGCCCAAATACATATTGATTTAAAAAGGCAACTGTCTCTCTCCTGTTTGTGATGTTTTTTGTTTGTTTGTTTGTTTTTTATCTTTGACTACCGAGCATAAGAATGAGTATGAGTACTGATTTCATAAACCACCAACATAGGAACCATCCTGCACTGGTCCTGTTGCTGCTGATAAAGAAACAATCATTTGGAACGATAAGATACAGGCATTTAAAGAGACAGACATCCCAGACAACTGTTCAAAGCTGAGCTGTTGTGAAGGGAGAGGCTGGCTCCTTTGAAGTCAGTGTGCCCAATTTTGCTTTCCGAGGTGTGTGCGCGCTTCCTCTTAATGCCAGCTTTGTCTGCCTATCCAAGGGTGGATTTCTGGCTCAGAAGAAGAAATGACGCTGGCTGATGATGAGGTGTGCCTTGTGCAACAACTGAGCTATTGTCCTGTCCCCCGCCCATACCCCACCCCTTCCTTTTATACTGGATGCCTGGGCTCATCTGGTGATAAGGTAGCACAGAAGTTTTCCCCGAGGCTGGCAAGGCTGTCTCCTCAGCAGTCAGTAGCAGCCTGCAAGCTGAGGACTGGTCCTGCTTTAGCTCAGAATCCCACTCTGGGTGCAGGGGGCTTCTCCTATTTCAAAAGAAAACCCTGCTGGAAAAAAGCCCGGAGAGGAATTGAGTTCAGAGAGACTCATTCCCTCTAAATCTTCTAAGAAAAGGCTTCAGAGTTAGACTGTGCCCTCACCTGTGCCTCTACCTGTGAAGGGCTCACAGAAATCAAACGCATTCTAGAGCACAACCCTACCTCCAGGTCACCAGGAAGTTCCTTCCTCGTCTTTTTTTTGTAGGGAGTGCCTTGCTTGTTGTTTCCAAACCACAGCATCTTTTCCTGACACTCCCTCCCTTTCTGTAGCAGAACTGCACTCCAACTCACAGTGACATGATTTACATTGATTCCCACTTCCTCATCAGGGACTTCTGAGGGGAGGATGGAAATCCAAAGAGAGGCTTTTGAGTGCACAACACCCAGTGTCTCTAACTGAGGAGCACTGCCTCGGAATCATGGGCGGCACCATGCAAGTGTCTCTCATTTACAGAGGTTGGGTGCCATAAAGTGAGATCTCAAATCTCATCCAAGAGTTTTCTTCTGATTTACTCACCTCAGGTTATGCCTGAGTCGGGTTCCAGCACGCACTCCCACACCCACATCAAACTGAGTTGGAAGAGCTTATTCCGACTTAGCCTCAGTTTGAATACTTTGCTTTCCCAGGTGGAAGTCAGCACAGAGCCTGTGGGACGGAACCTGACAGTGTCAGACCTGGATTACAGTCCTCACTTCTAGGCTTTCAGTTTCCTTGTATGTACAGTGTGTTCATAATGGTAATAACAATAAGAGTAATAGTTGTAGTAATAATAAAATAATAATAATAACAAAAAGATGAAGACTGACGACAATGAGCATTCATTGAGTAGTTATTATGTGTCAGGCATTCATTTTTGTGCTGCACATTCATTTTCTCACTTAATCTCTATGACAAACCCATGAAATATCATTTCTATGCCCATTTTACAGATGAGGAAAGTGAGGTTTAGACATAAGTTTCCTGCCAATGTTACACAGTTAAGAACTTGTCAAATTAAGATTTAAACCATAGTTATTTATTTATTTTTGGACTCCTTACGATAACCTCACTATGCTACCCTTAGAATCAACCACAGCCTGTCTGACAACTATCTATCTGACTATCTATCTATCAATCATCTATCTATCTATTTATCTAATCTAATCTATGAAACTTTTTTTGGAGGGGGATCTACTTTTCACTTTCCTGAAGAGATCACCTGGCACTGGGGATAGAGGGGTTACTTCTAGTGCTGGCAGGGCAGAGGGGCGGTGGGCAGTGATGTCCCTGACCTGAGTAGGGAGTGCTGGGCAACCAGCTGCCAGGTCCCCTTCTTGCCAGAAATCCCTGTGTAATCTGAGGAGAGATTACCTGCTGGTCGATCTACCAGTTAAGACTCAGATCTACCGATAGAGCAATATCTGTCCAGTAGGTAGGGACTCTGATCTTTCTTGCTCACATTTCTCCTCCTGTCTTCTGGTCTTTGCACCAGCTCTTCCCCCAGCTTCCGTGCTCCCCCTGCTCCCCAGCTCCTCTCCATCTTCACCTGACCCCACCTGGGACCCTGTCTGGATGATCGCTCTTTCAGTTTTTTTTTTTTTTTAATCAACACAGAGAGATTTAGAGTTCTCTGTTGGTATTTCCTTGTCAATGTGTGAGTGTGTGTGTGTGTATGTGTGTGTGTGTGTGTGTGTGTGTGTGTGTGTGTTTGTGGGTGTGTGGTGAAACAGCTTTGTTGAGATAATGTACATACCACACAATTCACTCATTTAAAGTCTACATTCAATGGTTTTTACTATAGTCACAGAGTTGTGCAACCATCACTACAATCGATTTTAGAACATTTTTGTTACCTCAAAAAGAAACTGCTAATCTGCCTTCCGTCTCTCTGTGTGTGTTTTAATTTACCAGGCAGATAAGGGGCGAAGTTAAATGAGAGCCTCTTCTCTGCAGTGAAAACGATGATCATTTTAATGTGTTCACGAATATAGTATAAGAATTGCTCCCCAAAGAGTTAGCTCAGTAAAATGAGGAGAATCCAATTTGTGAGCACTGGGAGGCCAGAGATTGCATGGCCATTCACCACAGAAGGCTGCCCGCTCCTGCTTTCTTCCTCTGCACATTGTCCTGGAGGGCTGGAGAAGATACCTCTTTCCAAAAAATACCCATCCCTAATAAAGTGAAAGGCTATTTCAGAAAGCCAATTCCAATGCAGACAGAGGGGCCTCCGGCCTACTTAAACTTTGTAAAGTCAAACTGGAAGGCAACTCAGAACTCACTTGATGTCAGTTTAGGCCCCATTTTGTGGACCTGAGAACTGAGGCTCAAGAAGGTTAAGGTAGGGCTGGCATCCAGGTATCTATAAATCCTAGGCTTTCCATGCTTTCAAAAGAACAAATAGCATTTAGTGAAAGTGCACAATAGGTCAAACTGGAGTAGAGGAGTTTAAAGGAAATCTGCACAAAAGGCAGACTGAATAGGGAGAAACTGCACCTGAGTCTTGTGATTAGAAAACAAAGCATTGTCTGGGAGTGTCTCCCCACAAAGCTCTTATCAGTTACAAGCAGAAAGTGGTGACCTACTTTATGGTGGAGAAATCTGGCCGATCGTCTGGCCAGGTGACCAAGAGTAACAATCCCACTGATGGGATGTATACGTAGGCCCAGTGCGCTCCAAAGGTGGTGCTCCAAGAAGAGCCTGGTATCATTCCTGAGGGCCGGGGCCAAGGGTGCCTGGTCCGACACTGGTCATGACGAAAGACTGGGCTGACCCAGCTGAGGCGTTGCCGGAAAGATTCTTGTCTTACTTCTCAAGAAAGAATTCAAGGGCAAGGAGAACAACAAGCAAGAAAGCGCAAAATTTATTAAAGCGAAAGTACACATTCGAGTGAGGGGGAGTGCAGGCTTACTCGAGAGAAGGAGAGTGAGCAAGCAGGATGGCTGGATTATGAACTTTTTTTTGTTTTCCCTGGATGCAGAACCTGGGAAAATGCGGTGCTGACATAGCCTTGTTATCTCCTCCCAGTAGGCAGGGGGCTTGGGTTCCTACTTTTTTTTTTTCATATGATGTTTCCAGAACTGTCATGGTGTCAGGTGCATGATGGAAGCTGCAGTATTTGTGATGCAGATGAGATTATAATGATATTATAATTAGCCAAAGGTCATGCTTTAGCCAAAGATGGAGTCTAGGCTAGAAAAGACTGGTTTTGGCTTATCTCTCCTTGCTGGGGCTAAGACAGGGAAAGGGCTGAGGAGGGGGAAAAATTTCCAGAACCATATCCTGGAGGGGGAGGGTGTTTCCCTGCACTGCCTGTCCTGCCTCATAAAGTCAACTACAGAATGAGAGGTCCTGCTTTTGAGATCGTCAAGGACACAAGAGGCAAAGAAAGGCTGTAACTTTCACACTGAAAGCCACAAAGTACAAAGTGTGATCCTGGATTGGGTTTTGAATCAGAGAGGAAACAGTGACATTATTGGGACTGCTGGCAGAATTAAATGGGGTTTCTGGTTTGGATGGTAGCTTGTGTCGAAGTCGATTTCCTGATGTTGATGGTTATGTTGTGGTTGCGTTGGAGAGTGTCTTTTTTGGAGGGAAATACACACTGGAGCATGTTGGAGTGATGGGCATTGGGTTTACAACTTGATCTCAAATAGTTCAGAAAAGAAGTAATGGAGGAATGAGGGAGAGGGAGAGAGACAGAGTAAGTGAGAGAGAGAAATAAGGTAAAATTGGAGAATCTGGGTAAAGGGGATATGACAGTTCTCTGCACTGTTCTTGCAACTTTTCTAAAAATGTGGAATTTCTTCAAAATTAAAAACAATAAAAAAGGAAACCAGAGAGCCCCCTCCCAACACACCAGTCCAAACCAAACCAAGAAAGCAAAACATGTTCTCAGGAGGTCATCTAGTGCCCTCATCCTCGCCACTGGAAAGATTTCCAGGAGAAACCCTTCAAAAGTTCTTATTATTTCTTATTCTCATAATAATATCTATTATTCTTATTAATTAACAGTTCTTATTCAAAAATTTCTCTTATTTAAAATCTCTGGAGGATAAATTTCTCTTGAACATTCTCAGGATCAAAAGAGCTTTGGGAATTTTATTCCCTTGAATACACCGTCATTAAGTTGTTTTTAATATTAACAGTCCTCTGGGTACTGGGAGTGACAAATTGCCTATTCACTCAATATGAGCACAGGGAACCCTTATGCTTGCTCTGCTGTGAGCTGTTGGAAGGCTCAGAAAGGAGCAGATGCCCAAGAGGCTTGTGTTAATGAGTAGTGATCACTAGACTGAGACAACACATCTCCCAAGTGGTCAGGAGGCTCTTAATTTAGTACAACGACATAACTGAAGCAGTTGTTTTGAGACGTGTCAAGACTGAACTGAGGGCATTTTAATTTAATAATAATCCCTTCCTCTCAGCCATAGAGGGGTGTGTATGTGTGTGTGTGTGTGTGTGTGTGTGTGTGTGAGTGTGTGTGTGTGTGCATGCCCATCTCTACCTATACCTGTACATCTGCGCATACACACACATACACCTGTTACTTAGAACAAAGACATTCTCACACTGCGGGTTGTCCAGTATCTGTCCCACCTCTCTCTGTTCCACCCTTTTGTGCTCTCTTCTGTAGTGCAAGGAGCTGGAAGTTTGCAAACTGCATTGTCCAGATTTCCTTGTCATTTCAGTTCCTGTCAGTGTCTGCCAATGGTAGGCGCTGTCAGGTAATTGGAAGGAGATAGGAGCATAAAGGACTTTTGTCCAGTTTTCTGTGAAAGTGGCAGTGGCAGCAACGATACAAAGTCTGGGCTTTTTGGTCTCTGCTCAGGCGGTATGGTTTCAACAACTGTGGCAGTCGAGAGCCTTCAGGAACCTGAGGAGGAGAGCACTGGGTCCTGGCTCCAACAGTGGCCCCTCGGGCTCCCGGTTTCTACCACATCAACAGGGATGTGGGGTCTTGTCTTTCCGTAGAGTGATGCTGGCAGAGGTTCTGAGTACATCAGTGAGGGGAGGTACTCCAGCAGCCTTGAGGGCAGCCCTTGTGGGTTCTAGGCAATTCTAGTTTTCCAGCCTTAGGAGTGGTAACAGATTCCTAACATTATTTATCTCTGGGTAATTTTACCTTTATTCTCCTTTTCTCAACCCTTCTCATATTTTGTTATCTATTTCCTGTATTAAATTCTCTCAGCTTGAAACCCCTGGAGTAGTTTCTGATTCCCCAGGTTTTGAAGAATAAATGGAAAATTCAGGTAGGCTTCTTGTTTTGACACCTTGATGATTAGCAAATGCTTTGCAGCTGTTGGGGCAAGACAGTTTGGAAAAGGAACGTCCTGTTTTTGTTCTAATTTCTAGTAAGAACTTAATGGAGATGTAGAGAAGGTCTATAGCATTTGTCTCCAAATTTTTCTTGTCTTTATGACATTTGGTACAATTGTCACCCCAAGTTCCTGTTTCTTTCCGGTCTCCCAGAAGTGTTTCTTACCTTTCACAATATTAACAGGGTATCCAGAAAACTTTCAAGCTCTTCCTTCGGTTTATAATTTGAATTTCAATCTTTCATGTCTCCTCGACTTTACTCTTTTATCGATTTGTTTATTCTCTTATATTTAACCATCTCATTGATCCCCACCCCCCAAAAAAATTCCTATTATGAAAAGTTGCTGCTATGAGCATCTAGTGTATCAGTCACTGTGCTAGAATCTGGAGATACAGAGAACCATACAGATACACTTGCTGCCCTTGTGAGCCAACCATTTAGTGAAGCTGATGTACTAGTAGATAGGTAATTCCTATGTGGTGTGAGAGGCGCTACAACAGGGAGTGGGGTACACAGAACCCTCATTCATCTTTTCCTTAAAGGGCATATCCTTGATATTTCTCCACTTAAATACATGTGGGCTTTCATGTGGGCTTTCCCTGTACCTCACACACAAGAAATCACTGGTCTGGCCTGACAAAGAACGTAATTCAGCAAATGATTAGCATAGTTAAAATGAAAATAAATAAAATCAGGACACAGTAGTTGTTCTAATAGGGTGTGAGTGTCTGGGACAAATAGGCAGCCCAAGAGCAGAAGAGTTCTTAATGGCCTTCTAGCAACCATAGTGGTCTATGGAGCAGGACAGCCCACTCTCCTTCCTCAAACTGAGGGGACAACGATTCACATTTCTCATTTTCCTTTAGTGCTCAGAATTGCTGGCACTGTTTAAATTATGTCTATCTCTTTTTAAAATGCTTTTTTTTTTTTTTTTGGCTAAGCCCTGTTAGATAACTCAAATGCGCATTGACATAAGTCCACTGAATATATTTGTTGATATTGCTTTCTCTTTCTTATTATTTCTTGTACTCTAGGGTCTCACCACGTGCACTTTTTACTTACATAAAATTCACTTTACTTGTGAGCCAACTGCTTCCCTCTGCCCAATACTCCTTCTCCCAAGAGAAGAGAGAGACAAGGATAAAAGCCACGCAGGGTGCAGTGATTCGGATGTGTATGCCCGGGTGAACGTGGGCTAAGAGCGCTGCCTCTGCTGTGTCCAGTCGTTCTGTCTAAGGAAGGCTGTTGACGAGGCAGCAGGCTGCTCTAGCCCAGTGTGCTAACCTGTGCAGAGGTGAGAGCTCTGAATTCTGTCTTGGAGGCTCAAGGGAGGTGGCTGACTTCTAAATTGAGACGGACAGTGTAGGAGTTAGCCAAGTTAAGGAAAGAAAACACATGAGAAAGTCATTTCAGGCCAAGGGCTTTTGCAAGTATAAAGGACTCCAGGCAAGAGAGCCCTGCCCAGGGCGTTTGCCAATGTACTTTAATAAGTCTTGTCTTTGGGGAGAGGAGGGTGAGAGGTGGGGTTGGAGGAAGTAAGGAGGGTCTTACAGGATATGCTAAGGAATTTGGATAGCATGGAAGGACTTTAAGGAGGGATCTTGCTCAACAAGATTTGTATTTTAGAGAAAAGACATCACCGTGGCCAACTATCCAAAGTAGATAGCAGGGAGTTACCCTGTAGGGCAGGAGAAAATCTCTCACGATAATTCATTTGAGAGATGATGAATGATAGTGGCTCCGGACAGAGATAGTGGAACTTGTGTGTAGGATTTTCTTCCAGAAATTTTCTAAATTTTGGTCAGTTTTGATGCTTTTAGTCTTAAAAAATTCTTTAAATTTTTCTTTGACTCTCAGATGAGCTTGCAAAACAACATTTTCAGTGTCAAAGAATCAGATATATGTGGGTCGTTCCCTTTTCCTTTGCCAAAAAAGAAGAAAAAGAAGGGAAGGAGGAGAAGGAGGAGGAGAAAGAGAAGGAAGAAGAAGAGGAGGATGAGGAGGAGGAAGAGGAGAAGGAAGAGAAGGAAGAAGAGGAGGAGGAGGAGAGAGAGAGAAGAAAAGGGAAGAGAAGAAGGGAAGGGAAGAGAAGGGAAGGGAAGGAAAGGGAAGGGAAGGGAAGGCAGCAGTAACAGGGAGAAGAAAAGAAAAGAAAAATGAAACAGATTTAGAATTTTTAGAGAGCTGGTGCTTGGCAGTGAGCAGTACCCAGATAAAATACACGTGAACTTAGTCGTTGGTACTTTGACCATCAACATCTATTCTGAAAAATTAAGAACTTAAAACAGCCTTGGGTTCAGCCTCCATGTGAAATGAAGATGGCAGAGTATGTATTGAATGACTACCATGCCCTCAGTAAAATTTTTGTGGGGAGGATATGATAAAAATCAAAGAAAATAAGGTTTGCTTCCTGCCCTATGTGATTTATAATAAAGTTGGATAGTAAAATGACACACATAGGGCTATTAATTATGTGATGAAGTGTTAGAATACTGTTACTGGCTTGAAATAAAGTAATATTTTATGGCCAGGAAGGAGCTAAGTGACTTGAAGTTGCACAGAGATGGTGGCCTTGGAAGGCTCTGAAGGGGTACAGAAGACTAGAGAAGACTGGAGAGGGCGTGTGGACGGCGGGAAGGTGATACGCAGGGGCTGGGCTCTCCACAAGGCCAGGGGTAGCTGCAAACAGAACCGCAGTGTGCGAAGATTTCACAAAGATTGAAAGCTCAAAAGAGCCACAAGTCTCTTCTTTTAAGCAAAAAGTTTAATGTTTTGAGCAAAGATTTCATGTCCTTTTCGAAGGGTTTAATTCTCCTGGGCCAAGGGCTTGGACAGGAAATGCAACCTTGATCTTGGCCAGGTTCACAAAGAAAGGGCAGGCTTATGTTGGGACGATCCTGCCTCCCATGGAGGCAAATTGTCTCTTCTCATCCCGAGATGCGTCTCTCGTTACTGCGCGGGGAATTGGTCCACTTTTTCCCCAGGACCTATGCTGCTTTCAGACAGGCTGAGGGATTTTAAGGAGTAAGGGCCTCAATTCCCTCTTTACCAGCTCTTTTACCTAAAGGGCAGAATGGCCCAGGAGCTGATGGGATTCAGCAGAGTGAGGTGCCTTCACAGAGTTGGAAGAGAGCCCTGAGATGTATTTATTGCTTTTGTGGTGTCACTTGTCTCTTCCTAACATACATTCCTTGCATGTTAAAAAAGAGTTTAAAGCCTATTTTGGTTGGTCAGAATGCCTGACCTGACTGTCAGGGCTGTGGAGAAGCTCCGTCTGACAGCAGAAACCTGGAAACCACTTTGGTGCAGGCCTGTGAGTGCTGAACAGAAAGCACATCCTTGGCTTTAATCTCGAAGGCTTTAAGAACCTTCACTGTGGACGTTGTCTCAGCTAACACAGACACGCCCTTCTTGAAGATCTCGGGGTTGCTAGAATTTGAGAAGATCTTTGATATTTTAATAAAACTGGCTTTGATTTGTCCTCTTTAAAAGAAAATTAAAATGAGCCCAAATCTCCTGACACAACCGGCCCATTTAATGCATATATTAGTCTGGTTGGGTTGGGTTGTGCTGCGGTAAACGAATGCGCCCAAATGGCTTAAAACCCCAGTGGAATAAAACTCCAAAGGTTTATTTCTCTTTCTCATTACACATCCATTATAGGTGGGCTAGGGCCCTTCTCCATGCCAGCATCACTCCAGGACGTGGGCGACCAGAGCAAGCACTATCCTCAGGTCCACTGGTCTCCAGGCCAGATGTAAAGAAATGCCTGGTGAATAACCACCACCACTTTCTAGAGTTTCTGTCTGGACACGCGTCACCTCTGTGATAGTGTGTGCCTGGAAGGAGAACTGGAAATTTGGTGACTCCCAAACTGTGTGACCTCTGAAGGGTGGGAGTGGAATGGTGGTGCAGACTGGTTCTGGTTTGATGGGCTGGAAGCCAGAAGGCCAGGGATTTCCCCTCATTAGCTCTTGCACATCATATAACCTCTAAGGCACATGTTTCCTTACCCTTTAAGTAGGAAGTTGGGTAGAAAGGGGTGGCAAATGGAAAGGAATAATTATACCTGTTCGACCTGCCTCATAGGAATGTCGTATGCTTCAAAATAGGGCAATGCCAGTGAAAGCGAAATAGCAATGAAAGGGGATAAAAGTGTTTTAATAATAGGCTAGTGATTGCTCCAGGGAATTGCAACCCAGAGGTGGTTCTGATGTATAGCGGCATTTATTAGGATAAAGTTACAAGAAACAGAAAATCAAAAATAGCTACAGCTTAAATACGACAGACACTTGTTTATCTCTCATAAAAAGCCAAGAGGCATGCAGTCCAGAATGGGCGTGAAGGCTCCACAATTCTCAGGGCTTTGGCTCCTCCAACATTGCTTCTTTGTCATCTTCTGTGTGTCTCCCTGTTTTAGCCCAGGCTCCCTAGAAACCCAAGCTTGAGACAAAAGTCGATGCACCAGTAAAGTCTACTTTACTGGAGAGTACAACCCCTGGAAGCCAGAGGGAGGGAGAAATGGAGGTGAGCCAGAGAAGAGGGGAGTAAACTACAAAGTTGTGTATTACTAAGCTGGATGCAGCTTTTAACGAATGCAGCCCATAGTTTAGTCTTGTGGGATGTTTCCAGAAAGGTCTTTTGGGGCTTGGAATACTAAATGTGGGAGGAGGAAGGGAACAGAATTTGTCCGTGTGGTCCTGTCTCCATTGGCCAAAGATGGCTTGGTGACGGTGATCTGGCCGCAATATCTGTCAAGTCCTTAATCACCAGGGTTGATTCAGCTGATCTGGCTGGCTGGGTGGGTGTCTTCTTTCTCCCTCACCACTCTGTATGTCTCCCTCCCAAAGCTACAAGCTTGGTAAGAGAGGACAATCTTTTTTGACAAAGGAGGACCATTCTCTCTTCAAGGGTATATGAGTACCCCTCTTAGAACCTCCAAACAAGCTCTTGAGATCCATTTGTAGAAGAAAATAGTGTCGGTAAGCCTCTAAGACTCCAGACGCACCCAAATGAGGCATCGTATATGTCAGTCTGCTTTTCTTAAAAAAAGAAGTTGGCTTTAGAGGCCATCAGGACCCTCAGGCTTTCAGGTGGCATTGTCTGGAATCTCCTACAAGGGAAAGCCAGATCTCAAAACAGCAGCAGAAGCATCTGCAGCCTGAACTATGGCACATGGAGCCAGCTGGCGAGTGAGTATGAGCCAATGAAGCTCTCCATCTGCCCAACTTGGCCTGAGTTGGTCAGTGCACTTGCTTGGGTGAGCACGTCTCGCTTTGTCTTGTTCTTCAGCAGTAACAGGGATGAACTGAGGGAGGAGAAGAGAGGCATGTGACGTGGGGTGTGAGGAAATGTGCTGTTGAGTTGTGTCTGCAAGCAACGTGAGGAGCCAGGAGTGTCTGTCACAAGGAGCCCAAGCCAGCCAAGCAGGTGAAATGTTATGACACCATAACCTCTTCCACAAGATGGCATGGACTCAATGAGCCTCTCTTTAAAAAATTAAAATCCTTTTCAGGCCTACAAAAATGTAGTTGGCATCAGGTGATCCTTTCAGAGGATGATTAGTGGCATTGAGCAGAGAAACCATGGTTGAGCAAATTCTGGGAGGTACATAAACTGGCTCTAATATATTTCATAGGCCAAAATGGCTGCATGAGCTCCAGCCATCATGTCCACATATCTGCTAATAAAGAAGACGGAAAAGAAAGTTTGAATACAACATATTTGCTGACATCCCTTTGGCCAGAATTTAGTTCTAGCACCACACTTAGATATAAAATGTAGTCTTTTATTCTGGGTGGCAAAATTGGCAGAAAGGTAGTAGCACAGAATCCTGGGGCCAACGGGTTATTTGTGCTGCAGCAACCAAGGTCGAGAGGCCCTGAATTAGCACAACAATCTCCCCAGTGTATATCTTCATTTTGAATAGACGTGAACAGGGATGTGGGAGAGAAAAGGAAGGATTAGGGATAGGAGAATTGCGAGGGAAATAGGGAATTTTATTGTGGAAGACAGAGATGCGGGGGACAAAGAAGGGAGGAGCAGAAAAGTGAGAAAGGGGGGTGAATGCAGAAAGAAAAGAGGGACAAGAGAATCCCGCAACCCCCACACTGGGCTCTTGTGATTTCCATGGAAACCACAGACTCTTCAGTGGAAACAGATGAAGATGAATGTGAGGGTGGGTTCTTTACAGCAGCAGCACTTTTACCAGCCAGGGCTGCACAGACCTTGACCCGTACCTCATCATCCCCCTGCCCTTCGCCCTAAAACCTGGCCAGGCATATACTCCACCCTTATCTAAACCTTCTTCTGCCTCCTTCCCCTCTCACACTGTTAGAGTAAGAACTCATATGGATTCTTTCTAGGGTTGCATGGTCCAGACTTACCCCATCAGCCTGGCATCAACCTTGGAATCTTCTGTGGCTCCCCTGCACTCTGAAATGGCCCTTCTTGTGTCTAAGAAGCTTTTGGGGAGATAAAAATGGGATCCAGTCTGCAGGATATTAAAGCTAAACCAAAGATACCCCATCGTCTGGAGAACTTAGGTCTCCTAGGGGAGCAGACTCTTCAGAGATAATGTTGGATCAAGGTGGGCCGGCTTTGGCCTCACCCACACACATTTTGACCCAGGGAAACTGTAAAGAGAAGAATCCTCCCCACCTGGCTGAGTCCAGAACTGAAACGAGTTTCCCCAGACCAGTGTGAACTGAAACCACCCAGTCTCCTCAGGCAGCCCAGCCTCCTGCTGCATCTTGCTGCATCTCCCTTCCGTCCCAAGGAGCTGGCTCCACCATGTGTCTCAGCACTGCAAGACTGGTTCCTGCCTTGGCTTCGATGCTCTCATAACAGAAGCATCTTTCTCCCAGACACGTCATGGGGTGTGTCGAGTACCAGGAAAGGATTCTGCACTTTTCGGGTTTTCCTCGCCTGAGGTGGGGTAGGAATTGGTAAGGGGCTTGCTTGCCTGAGTAGGACATGCCTTTGGCCTGTCCTTCCCAGCACAGCTTTAGATGCTGAATCACAGCAGGGCTTCCT
>NW_006434369.1:13961331-13972690 GCF_000325575.1 Pteropus alecto
CAATGTGAAGAGTTGCAAATCTCAGCTCCGCCAGGCACTGTGCAACCTTGACACATGACAGCCTCTCTGAGCCTCGGTTTCCACAACTGTAAAATGAAGATACGACAGAAACCTAATGGGTTATAGTGGACGGCCCCCAACACATCCTGGGTGAATGTTCAATTCTTTCCATCCCTCTCTGCCCTAATGCCTAGGGGCAGGGAAGATTGCTTGTGCCTCCTATATGAGGATGAGCACTTGAAGTCAGCCTCCATCAAATAGTTAGCCCCAGCAGTGCTCAGCACACACTTCCTGTGCGAGCCACAGTCCAACAAAGTGCTTGTCAGACCTGCAGGACCATGGTGCCTTCCCAGTGCTCGGTGGGGACAGTGGCGGTTTGCAGATTCCTTTCTGTATTGATGTTTGCCACAGGCCCCAGTGGCCAGCTGGGCAGGTGCTATGCTGGACATGAGAAAAGCTGGGTCAGAACCCTAGGCTTGGCACACACGGTCTCCATTGTCGGCCACCACCCTCACCTTGCAGGCCAGCCATTCCTCACTCTTCAGATCCTTCAGGGAGCCCCACAGCAGTGCCGTGGAAGGCAGCCCACCACCCTGCGGGTAGCCTCGTTTCCAGGACCATTCCACAGCCTTAAAAGTGTTATCTCAAATTAGTAGTTGATAGATGTTCACGGGGATGGAGAGCATAGCAGAGAGAATGCGGTTAGCGTTGATATGTTGGCCAGGTGGAGGGGCAGGGGAGGGAGGGAGCAATTAGGGGGATTGTTTTATGAACTATATAGATGTCTAACCAATGTACTGTATACTTGAAACTAATTAAAATAAATAAATAAATTTTTAAAAAGTGTTGTCTCTGAGCAGACCCTTCCCCACTGCCCTCTCTGAATGCCGCCTTAATTAAAACTCTTCCCATATCCCCGTTTCCACTTACCTTACCCCATTCTTTGTCATGCCCTCAAATCTTTTTCCTTTAATTTTTTTGAACAGTAATATTCCTTAACGTTTTTCTCCCCAACAAAAACCAAGTTCATGGCCATGTATTAAAAGAGAGAAAGGGAATCTTGAGCATTCAGGTAACGATGACAGCTCTGTCACCAACTTGTAGCTGACCTCAAGGAACTCATGTAACCTCCCCATGTGGATTCCTCGTTTATTCTAGGAGATGGCAGGGAGGTGTATTCTGATGAAATAGGTGCCTGTGTAAGGAGCCCAGCACTGTGTGGATTAAACAATGACATTTGGTAGGGAAGAGAAGAGAAGGGTAGTAGGCTGGGTGATGTGGTGTTCTGCTCACATAGGGGTGAGCTGAGCCCTGCGATGGGAGAAGGCTGGTCTGAGCAGAGAAGTGTTTACAGAAGGGAGCGATTTTGGGTGAGAGAGATAGTGAGGTCATCTCCGTTCCAGGTACTTCTTGGGAGAAGCATGTCAGGTGGGAGTTGGATGATTAGGCTGCAGTTGAGTCATTCAGCCTCTGAGAAAAGATGGAGAGCTAGCAGTAGGAGGGGATGAGAGGTGAGGTGGCAGGAAGGGCTTTGAAATGCAACGAGAGGCTTTGCTGTCTAGTCTGGGTAGCCTAGAGTACACTAACTAGTCATGTCTGTCTTTGTGCACGGATGGCTGGCCACCTGAGCCATTCCCCTCACCTCTCACTCATCTGTCTCCACCCCTGGACTGGAGGACCCACCTCATTACATAATTTTCAGATGGATAAACTGAGGCGTGAGCTACTCCTGGTTCTGAGAGGAGGGGATGGGAGTTGTGTGTTGTAAATCCTCGCTTAGTCATTCATTACACCCATGTGCAACTCTCCTGAGCCCTGTCCTCACTGATTCATGCTGGCAACACTGTGGTAATTTCCTCTGTCAGTGCTTTGGGCTCTTGGCCCCTCCTCTCCCCACCACTTCTTTCTTACAGTGCTGCACTGCCTGAAAGTGCAACCACATAATAGTGCCTTTGTCCAGTTTATCTTCTTTTCTCATTTTTTTTTTTTTTTTTTTCTGCTTCTTTCCACAGGTGCTGGGAAGAGGCAGGGGGCAGGGCTTCTACAGAGCGAGACTAGAGGCATCCAACCGTCTTTCTCTTTTGCTGCCTCAAATATCAGGGAACTCCCACATGTTGTACTGAGTGTAGGCCAGCTGCCCAAACCACAGGAGACTGGTGGCAGCAGGCGCGGCCCGGCTACAGGCCTGGGGTGGGAGACACTAGGCCCGCTGTTCCTGGCCAGTGCCGAGGGTCTTGGGGGCTCATGAGCATATGAAGAAAAGCGGTTTCCCCATTCCAATCGCCTTCCTGTTTTATTAGTTTAATCTTGAGGCTTGACAGTACCATAAAAATCTGAAGTGTTCATTACGCTAATAAAATGGAAAACCAAACAAAAACCATTGTCCAATGAACTCCCAATCAGAGAGCAGAGCACTGGTGGAGCCTGTACCCAAGTTTTGGCCTGGCTACCAACAGGCCGAGTGACCGTGGGTGGGTCCCCTCATCACTTACAGCTTTGGTTTTCTCACTTGTAAAATGTTAGGAGTGGATGATATTGCTCAAAGGCTTTTCTGGTTTTCAATATTATGATGCCAAGTCCAGAAACACTATTATGAGCAAATAATATGGTTATAAAGCAAGTTACCAAAATACTGCTACCACTACTACTAATAATAAAGTGCAGCTACTCTGACTTTTTTTAAATGGAAGTGTTTTATTTTAAAGATGACTTGGAAAATGCAGAAGTTGTCATCCCTTTCCCCCAAAGGGATGAGTATTTTCCTGTTCCATAAAAGGGGGCCAGGAGCTGGTGTGGCTTCAGCTCAATATTTATATTTCAGATAGAATTAGAAACTTGCTTCTCTCCTTTAAGCACTGGAGGGAATTAGTCACACTTCCTTGTGGAAGTAGAGAAGGAATTCTCTGCACTACTCAAAAGGCTCTTTCAGAAAGTTCTGGGGACAAGCACTGCAGTGCGTGTGTGTGTGTGTGAGAGAGAGAAAGACAGAGACAGAGAGATGGAAAGAAGAGAATGAGAGAGGCAGGGAGATGAAGAGACAGAGAGAGAGAGAGAGAGAGAGAGAGAGAGAGAGAGACAGAGAGAGAGAGACAGAGAGAGACAGAGACAGAGAGAGACAGACACAGAGAGAGAGAGAGAGAGAGAGAGAGAGAGACAGAGAGAGAGAGAGAGAGAGAGACAGAGACAGAGAGAGAGAGAGACAAAGAAAGAGAGAGGTTTGTGAATGGGAAAAAAATGATTAAGATATGGTCACTGACCTCAAGGGTTTGCTCTCCAATGGGAAGGCTTAACATGCTAACAAATATAACTATTACAGGGTAGAACAGGGCCATACCAAAGTGTGCTGGGGAGAATGAAGGAAAGGTGGTTAATTCTGGCTGAAAGGAACCACAAAAGACTTCCTGGAGGAGGCAGCATTTGGCATGCGAACTTTCCCTGAAAGGTGAGCTGCATATCTATGGGTAAAGAGACTGAGGAGGTCATCTGGGCAGAAGAAACAGTAGCTGCAGAAGTAGGCTGCTATCTGCTGACTCTCTCTTTCTCTCTCTCTAAGCCCTGGGGCTCCTGGCCCAGGCCTTCCTCATACCCATTTCTCCCCAAGTAAGGCAAAATGAGCAGCAGGTCAGTCAGCGCTCTGGGGTTCCTCCTCCTTTTCTCTTGAAGTGACACAGGGGAAGCTCTCTGCAGTCTGCAGGCAGCGATGGGAGGGTTTTCACTTCACTTAGCAAAATCTTTTCTCAGAACCACAGTTGGTTCTTGCAAAATTTTCCGGTCACATAAAAGCCAAGAGGCCAGTTTTTGAAAAGCTTTATACAGCAGAAAAGGAACGACCAGGGAGGGATGTTGTATCATCGATGAAACTCTCTGTCTCGATGGCCCCTTACAGTTAAAATGGAGAGGGGAGGGGTAAAGGTGAGACCACAAGACTTCCGTGAGCAAAGTGATGTCCTTGAATGGATAAACATTTTCACAGATGGTGAACACTCTACAACTTGTCCATCCCTCACCTGTTCAGTCATCTTCCAATATCTTGTTCAACCAGCTGCAGTGTTGGGAATTTTGAAGGACAGTGTGGGGAGAGAGTGAGAATTCCAAGGATGAATAAAGTGAATTCTCTTCCTTTTAAAGTTGGAAATGAGTAATGATATTATACGACTAACAAAGGAGGTGGCTACAAGACACAGTGGGAGGTCTCTGTGTCTTAGAGTCGAGGAGGCGTTCTTTGTGAGTAGTGCAGAGGAGAAGTGGTTTACCCACAGAGACGGGCAAGAAGGATGTTCTAAAAAGTGAAGCAGCAGAAGTCCCAAGTCCTCATGTATTTCTGCCACTGAATGTCACGCCGCCTCCCTGAACCTCCGCCCAGCAAAGGTAATTGTTCATGATGTGCTGTGCAGCCTTTCGTCACAGCTTGTCACACTACGTCAGCTCGTTTCCCTGGAGCCTAAGCACAGTCCCTGGCACACGCTAGAAACCTAATCAACGTTTATTGTTCATGAAAGCAAAACACTGTCATCCTGTGACAAAGGTCCAACAGCTGTTTTTTGTCAGGTAGAAGAACACATGCTGTTACCTTGACTATACTCAGAATGGAGCACTCTAAATCTGTTCCTATCATGTTTGTGAGAGTTTGTTATTCTAATAAAAGAAGAAGTACTAAATACATCTTAACCCTAATGCTTGTGAATGTTAATAAGCTTTGAATATATAAAATGAACACATTTTTAAAAAATTAGGCATAGTTATCATGATTTTAGTGGCTGTTTATTGAGAAAGGAGAAGGGGTTTTGCACACTATTTTTTCTAACTATTTTTCGTTACTTTGATTTTTCTTCTCAACCTCCTTCTGTGATCTCTAGAGGATGTCTGGGGGTGGAATACATTGACATGAAGAAAGCATCTAGAACTACGTGGGCTTGAAGAGGAAGGAGACTGGGCCTGGGCGTAGTGAGGAGAACAGAGAGGCCGGAATGAATAAAAGAGCTGGGATGGGAGGCAGTGAGCCTGGCGGGGCTGGGGCTGAGCAGGGAGGAGGCCAGAGTTCACAAAGGGATGCAGTCTGGTCGCTGAGAGGAAGGGATGCAACTCCTAGAGAAAAAAGTGGGCTTGAGGCATGCAAGAGGCACCCTTTGCATTTCATGCTTAATCTTCATTTTCACTGCTCTCCCACTCTCCCCCGGCTCCCACCCCCACCTCTGGAAATGAGACCAAAAGAGAAGACTGTGGATCTTTGCAGGCCTGATCAGCTCCCAAATGATGGCATCTGGAGGACCTTCTCTTATTAGGGAGGCCCAATGTAGAAGTGATAACGCAGGTGGGCCCTAGAATCTGCCTGCGTGGGAGAAAATCCTGCCATTCTTCTTGATGGTTGTGTAACTGATTAACTTTTTGGTGATTTAGTTTCCTTGCTTGTAGAAGGCTCAGGGAGATTAAGCTCATACAGAATTTAGAACCATGCCTGATGCAACATTATGGCACTCAACACATAATAGTGAAGATCACTGATGTTCTTATCATTTCTGCTTAATCTTATCATCCCAGCGGACATCCTGAAACACATTAGGTGGCCTCAGCCTGATTTCTGGTAATAAAGGAACTGGATAAGATTGCTTCTTTTGTTTGAGTCAGTTAGGATGTTTTTAGCTGCAAGTAATAACAAATGGCTTCTCTCATAAGCATGTTTATTTTAACTTAACAGAAAGTTCAGCAGTGGGTGATCCATCAGGTGTTGCTATATCTCCCAATCTATTTGCCTGATTTTGAGTCACTTAGAGGGTCATTAGCCAGTCTACCAAGGTTGAGCAGAGAATAGAGAGATGGTCAAACCAAGTAGGTTCATTTTATGAGGTGTGGTCACAATGGAGAAGAACCACTTTTTTTTTTTTTTTAAATAGAAACATGCCAGGTGTGTGTTTCCACATGTGTGTTGTCCTCTGAGGTGGTCACCTTAGGAAGTAGGGCACTACTTCTAATGTGCTGTGTTGCTCAAATGTTTTTGAACCCTTCTATTGGAATCTTCCCCAGAGGTAAATTATGAATCACATACAAATGTTAATATTAATTTTACAGTGAGAACCCGTATTGGACACCAAATAGGCCTCCCTTTTGACTTATGCATTCATACATTTCTCAGTTGGACAAATATTTTGTGCAAGCAAGGAAGGAAACTACTACTTGTATTAAGCTACAGCTCAGGGACTTTGCATGGGTGATTTTGCTTACCTCACGTGGCTCTGTGCAGTCAGTACTATCCTTTTGAGTTGAGAGATGAATGAATGGAGGTTTATACCAGTTAAGTAACATCTCTAAAATCACACAGCACGTGCTTTGAATCCTGTGATCACTCCATCTTTACCACACTGGCTCCACAAGATGTTGGCCACCCTCAAGTGTTTATAGGAAAGGCACAAAATAATCACACGATGATATAGAATGTAATAGTGTCCTAAGAATGTATAAATGATTTAATAAAGGGATTAAGAGTCAGGAAAGATTCAGTTTAGCTGAGAGTATCAGAGGACTTCACAGAGGTAGACTGGGAAGGGGAGCACGGCAGTGGGAAAGGGGAAGAAGGGTAAGAGGGAGCCTTGCCTGGAGCACATGGTGGTGTGGGTAGAGACAGTGGGAGAAGGGCTGGGAACTCAGGTTGGAGCTGATTTGTAGAGGTTGAACACTTTCTATTTTATTTCATAATTGTTACAAAGTCCTTGAAGACTTCAACAAGGAAATAATACATTAAAAATATTTTAGAGAGATTAACTTGACAGTAATGTCCAAGATATAGAGGGAAGAGATCTTGAAAGTAGAGAAACCATTTAAGAAACTATTAAAGAGGCCAAGACAAAGTATAATGTTTCTAAGACATTTGGATTTCATGGACCAGTCAAGTTTCTCCCTAAATTGAAGGGACTGACGTAGGTGTTCTAACATTTTATTTTGCTAAATAAAGGCACAGAGAACAAAAACAACCATCTCAGTCACTATCATTTCAAAAGTAAAAAGACATATCATTGTCCATAAAGCAGAAAGGACATTATCTTTGTGTAAAGGACAGTCTTTCTCAAAAAGGACATTTTGGACCTGCATCAACATATGCCTGCTCTTCTGAACACACACACATGCGCGCGCGCGCGCTCACACACACACACACACACATTTGTTATTTTTCTCATTTCATAACAGAAATGCAAAACCTTGGTTCTAGATATGCCTCTAGCTCTAAGACCCACTGTAGAAGAATATTGTGTACCTTCCAAATAGCCCCTTTGTCAAGGAATGGTCCTCATCAATAAGACATTACTGAAGGAGCTCACTCAGAGACCTACGTTAACACCCACGATTCTGCTTGGATTAATTGAGGTGCTGGCACCAAAACTGGGCTCCTGGTTAAGTTGGTCCAATCAATGGCTGGCCAGTGGTCCATCAAATCTCTCTTTCTAGAATCTGAACTGAATGACATAGGCTACATTTAGACTAGAGGGCACATGGGGGATTGGGATAATCATTGCAAGACATAAACAATCATTTTGCTAAAAATGAAACTTTTAAAATAATCTATGGATTTCAGTGATTTCTAATTATTTTTCAAGGGGCCTGATGCCCTTCTGCCAAATGACATGTGGGGTTTATTTCTAAAAGAAATTCTTGGGCCCAGGCCTAGACTCTCTGAATCGAAGTTCCAGAGTGGGGGCCCAGAATCTGCATTTTAAACAAGCTCTCTAGGTGACTCTTGTGTCCGCTAACATTTGAGAACTTGTCTCCATTATCCTTAGAGAGTTGGCTATATTATTTCATATTCTCTCATCCTCTGGAAAACATAGGGAACACTAAAGAGTGATTCTCTTATCCATCTATTATGAAGAAAATCAACAGTTTTAATGCTGCAAATCTTTTAGAACCTTCTATGGCACAATCATTCTTATAAAGAATGGAATCCAGGAGGTATCTTCTTTATAAATACAGTCCAATGATGGCACCTGGGAAGGTTTCTGCTTCCTCCTGAAACAGACCCATTGATGGGTTCCACCTCTGTCGGCATTGCGGCAGGTAGGAGATCTGTTCCTCTCTTTCCAAACAGCCAAGAAAGTCTCCAGTAGCCTTCTCCCAGGGTCATAAGGCGCAAAGTGGCTCACAATTGCAGAACTTACAATGTGGCATTAGGTCCGTTGGCCCTGGGAGGAATGTAAGCTGAATTGTCCCTGTGGTTTCAAAATGTGCAGTTCTGGGCTGTGAATGGGAGGTATGACTGCCTCAGTTCTTCCTTGGAGGATAAAAATGTTTGATTCCACCCACAGACATTATGGTTGCTATTGCAAGAATGTCCCAAGTACCATTTAGAGTTGAGTTTTAAACAAAAGGGCATCCATGTCCTCTCAGACAATATGAGACAGACAAAATTAATACTCATCTCTCTATTAATGGCAGACACATACATCATTTAGGATTGGTTTGGTTGCACGCAACAGAAAATCCAGTGACTCTCAGCCTAGACCATTAGGATGGGCCCAGGATTGGTTCTGTGGCTCAGTGAGATCAGCGAGTCTCTGGCCCTTCCTTTCTCCTCTACCATTTTCAATGTGTCAGCAACATCCTACCTTCTAATCAAAGATGGTTGCCCCAGCTCAAGGATCAATTGCCTTGATCACCATAGAATCCCAAGCAGGAAACAAGGAGAGCCTTGGCAAAAGGGCCTCGTCCTCCTGCATCTCTCTCATCAAGTAAAGATCTTTCCTGGAGGCAGGCCTTAGTCACATGTAGACTCTTGGATCCATAACTGCCATTGACAGGGGGCAGTCACTACCATATATAAGGGCTCTGTTACAAGAAAAGGAGGCCTACAAAAAGTGAGGCCTACATGGTGAACAAATATTAACAAATACTGATTTCGAAGGACTTTGTTTTTCCCAACCGGAGCATTGCATCTGGTGGAGAGGCATGTGCTGCCAGGGAGACGCATGAAGGTAAAATCAAAACTTTTCCTTGGAGCATTTCTAGAAGTATGTGCAGGTGAGGTCAGGAATGCTTGAATTTGTGACAGAGCCATAAGAGGCTCTAGTCCATGTCACCTGTGGTTCTTTAATCTGCCATCAGTGTATTCGAAAAGCATTGCTGAGCTTCCATTTCCTGCTGTGAAGCTGTAAGTAGAGCATCATCAATAGAGCACTTCTATCGGACCTTTCTGCACTCAGGCTCTGGTCCTACTTGTTTCACAATTATCACAAAAGAGGCTCTGAAGGAATGAGTGCAGAGAACTTGGTGAGGCTAGTGTGAGGTTTCGGGGATGGAGTATGGGTCCAAGAAGCTCCACAAACAAAATAAGATTATGATGGCATAGGAGCCCAGCTGCAGGGAGGTAGGTGGGGGCTGTAGGTAGGTAGGCTGGAAAGATCAGGGGAGTGAGGCTGACTGCAAGTTCAAGGTCAGTGTGAAACCTTGAGAAGCAGATTACAAGGCCATTGAATTTGTCCCATTATATCACATTGAGAAGAGAGGTAGAAAGCACACTAGCAGTGTTGTGCTGGAACACTTGTACTCTTTCATCCAACAGATTTTCGCACAGAGTCTTTACCGTTAGTCAGACTATTAAGTGCTGAGGTTTCGAGAGCAGCTATGAAACAGAGAACTTAATTATGAAGTTATTCACTGTTTTTCAGTGACTTAAGATTTTCCCTCCCTCTCTTTGTATCTCTGTGTATCTTTTTCTCACTAGCTGAGGGCTTATTCTGTGCCAAATGCTTCATATACATCATCTCATTTGAGTCTCTGAGGTACCATGCTCTGAGGTACAGATTATTATGCTTTACAGCTGGGAAAACTGAAGCCCAGAGAGGTGATAGGATTAACCTAGGGTCCCACAGCTAGATTCAGATAACAAAGCTGGTACATTTTTCTCCTCCTTTATGCCTACTTTTTCTTTTTCAACATTTTACGATATTTTATTAATTTTTATTTCTAATAAATAATAGAAACAAATATTTTAAACACTAATAGTTCTAAGCTTTATCATGAAAACCTGTTTTCTTGCATACCTTCTCCCAATTCTTCCTGCTTTCTAGAGGCAGCCACTTTCAAGTGTTGGCTAGTTCAGTTCTAAATAATAGGCTAGTGATGCTATTTTTGATGTGTTAATTTTAGACATTATTTATCGTTTTCCAGTCATGAAGTTTTAGCTCTCCGTGCTGGACACTGTCTGTCTGCCTCTTCTTACCCTGGATATTCTCCAAGGAGGTCAACCTTTGCAGATGAAGTTGGGTCTGGTTAGTGGAGGCATCAACAGGAGATTGAATTGGAGGGGGCATGAGGGAGATGGAGTGTTTATTCTCCTGGATAAGACCTTTCTCCTCTTCTGGCAGACAGCCTTATCCTTACAGCTGCTCTCTGAGGTTCTGATAATCTCCTCCCCTTACCCTTGAGCTTTCAGGCCTAGAGGTGGCAGTGACTCCCTGCTATTGTTAGCGCCTGGTATTTCACTATCTGTGTTTTCCTAAACTCTGTCCACACTTTTGTAAATAGTTCTCGTGTTACAGTTTCATGCTATTTACCTCTGCCCCATCTCCATACAATATATTGTTTATATCATTAGTACAATGTTTACATTATTAAACTATATAAATATTGCTGACTACGTAGCCAAGTACTGAATTTTGAATTATGATTACATTTTCTTTACCAAACAAAATTTTGTTTTTATTCTATTTAGCTGCCTATTTTTTAAAAAGTTTTCTATGTATCTGCCTTAATTTATTCCACATGCTTTATCAGATCTGTTAAATGCCTTTAAATGCTGTTTTCCAAGGATTTAAACATTATCCGTTCTCTGTATATTTTTCTTGGTGGTGGGAGATCGTTGAGTAAAAAAAACTTCTATAAAAAAGAGAACTTGATGCCATGCATTCTGAAATTAAAATCATAACTAGCAAACTAACAAAGTGATGAAAACAGGAGTTTAATTTCCCAGGATCCCTTCATTGATCTTAAAGGTTTTGCTTTCCTTGGCAAATATTGTGACAACTTACAGTCCTAAATATGTTACAAAGCAGTACTGTGATTTCTTTCAGATGTGTCTTATCATCACCCCTTTAAAATACCACATTTTAAGTTTGCTAACTTTTAGTTATAGGATCTGCCTCCTCTTTGTCTACCGAGGCTCACAGGATTTCATCTTCATTGACCAATCATCTCAAGGCTGAGCTAACCACAAAGCAATTTTTAGATATACTTGTCCATAAAAGAAGTCAGAAGATTTTATTTGTTCAAGATCTGGTGTGTAACGGGCCCCAGCCTCTGGCTGGTTAACACATTTTTTCCTGCAATGTCGCTCTTAGAATAATAAGATCTCTATTTTAAAATTCTGGAACGGTGG
>NW_006434369.1:13972774-13993743 GCF_000325575.1 Pteropus alecto
AGAGATCCTTCTTGGGAGCCCTTGGTTAGCTGGTCAGCATGCTGGGGCTTTCCTTCAGCATCATCTGGTACTTCCTTTTGCCCCACCTGTGCTGGATATCCTGAATTTCATACCTTCTTATTTCTTGTTTTACTCCCTTGTTTTGCTGGAGCTTTTCCATTAGCAGCTTCATAAGAAAGAATAATGGAAGGTAAATTTTCTTGTGTTCTTCCAAGTCTAAAAATGTATTTGTTCAACTTTTTACTTGATTTGTAGTTGGACAAGTATAAAATTTTAGGTTACAAATTATTTTCCTTCAAAAAATGTGAAAGCACTGCTCCATGGTCTTCTAGGATCCAGTGTTGCTAGAGAGAAGTCTGAAGTCACCTAATCCCCATTCTTTTGTTTGTGATATGTTTCCCTTTAGAAATTTCTTTTTTTACCATTGATATTCTGAAATTTTATGACACATGGCTTTGGTTTGGGTCTTCTAAAATTTATTGTGCTGGGTACTCAGTGATCTTTTTCAAATTGGAGAACCTTGGCTTTCAGTCATGGAACTTTTCTTCTATAGTTATTGTCTTATACAGTTATATGTACATATATGTGTGTATATGTGTATATATATATATATATATATACATGTGTATATATACATATATGTGTGTATATATACACACACACACACACATACACACACACATATAGTTCTTTCCTTCCAATTTATATATTGCCTCAGGAATTTCTCCAATTTGATTTGAAACTTGTGGATTGATTTCCTATGTCTCTTCTTTTATTGCTCTTCTCTCTTTCTGGTTCTCTTTTCTGGGAGATTCCTCTGGTATTATCTTCTAATTATTTACAAAAATCTTAGTGATCATATTTCTTGTTTTCTTATTGTTTCACTTTTAAAACATTTTGTTCTGGTTATACACATTTAACATCTCTCTTTTTCTAAGGAGAATATCAGTTTTTTATTGAAAAAATTAAAATTTTTTATTTGTAAAGTGGTTTTTTTTTTTCTGTTTCCTGTATCGTCTCTGTTTCTTCTGGGTTCCTATTTTTTGGTGTCTATTAGTTTCTCATATCTTGGAGGCTTACTTCAAATGCCTGGAGACCCTTAACTGATTGGAAGCTGTATGTTTTCAAGGTTGGGCTTTTTAATTGGTGGACTCTCAAAGCAGGGTGAGTGGTGAGCTGGACATTTTTGTTGGGGGCCCCATATTTCAATATCTAAAGGCTTCTTTTTTTCTGGGACCATCTAGTTTATCCAGAACATGAATGTCCATATTTTTACCTAGTGGTAAAGGCTTTGCTTTGGAAGGTGATAGCATATGTCTTGTGTGTCTGTCTTTTTCATGTGCACTTAACCCAATCCTTCATTTTCAATGACCCCTAACTTATACTATGTCTGATGTCCCCAAACCTGGAGGATCCCAGGATAATTTTCTCCAGAGCATAGTCTCCAGTCCCTGACTAGGGTGTGAGTGGGAATGCAGTAGTGTGTATGGGTGGTAATGGGGCAGTTGGTGGCAAAAAAGATAGAAAAGGGCACGTGGAGATACAACCAGACCATATTTAGAATTTCAGTCTGCTCCTCTATTTCAGGCCCGAGCCCAAGACTCATGCCTGTCTTTCTGGGTGTTTGGTGACTTAAAATCTGAAAGCTCTGTGTGTTCTGGAGGAGGATGGGCCATTTCTTGTACTCTTTTACCCTTTTACCTCCCACTCCTCAGCAGGCACCCTAGCTTGCAGCCTACTGCTAAGTCTTTACCTTTTTTGATATCCTTTCCATCTTCCAAAAAACTCTTAAAATCTTTTATTTGCTGAATTCTCCTCTTCTGATCTCTTTTAATTCCTTCCCTGTCATTTTTGTGAAGTCTCTGCAGTTCAAAGGTTTAGTTAGATGTCCATAGGCCATGCTTTGAACCATTAGGTAGTCTCGCTTTCTGGGAGATAAACTCAGTATCTGCTTTGAGGTTTTTTCTTTTTTCTTTTCTTTCTTTCTTTCTTTTTTTTTTTTTTTAAATAATAATAACAAACTGGTGTCCATTTTTCTGTTGACCACAGCTGGTGACAAGGACTCACTCCTTAACCAAAGTTTAGTCAGGCTCCACTGGGCCTCTTCTCAGCTAGACCTTGACCTCGGCCTGCCTAGCCCAGTCTTAGTAAGAATCTAGTTAGGTCAAGTTAGCAAGAATCTCCTACCCTTGATGCTCCTTTAGTTATTTTTCATCCACTGACCCCCTTACTCTGCTTCTTGGCTATAAATTCCCACTCACCCATGTTATATTCAGAGTTGAGCTCCATCTTTCTCCTCTATTGTAATTCTCCTATTGCAATAATTTTGAACAGTCTTCCTTACCAATTTAATGAGTGCCAGCATAATTTTTTTTTTTTAACACAGGTGATTGGGAAACCATGTTTAATCAGTGACTAAAATAGGAATTGGAAAGCTGGTCTCTGCCTCATGTAGTATAGACATGCTTGACCTATGTAGTATAGGAGGTGATTTTCTATGGCATGGTTTTTCAGATTGTGAGTTACAACTCATTAGGGCAGTGCAATCAGTTACTAAGTTACAACATACATTTGAAAAAAGAAATCAAGTAGAATTAGGAAACACCATTATGAATTTCCTATAATTGGGGTAATCGTTGACTCATGAAACCTTTGTTTCAGTTTATGTGTCTGCATACCAGGTCAAAGTGTAAATATATTTCTTACTGTGGAAACAGGTGAAATCTAAAAGCCACTGGTCTCAAAAGTGGACTTGGGCCCTTTGCTTTGCTTTCTAAGAAAAACTCTTCTAGTAGGACTGATACGATCATCTCTATTTTAGAGGGGATGGATTTGGTTGGGTAAGTCCTCAGCCACTGAGTGCTAGTACATTGATTTCTATCTTATTATAACCTTTTCAGTATTTACCTTTGCTTAAAGCATTTTCTTAACTTTGTCTTGATTAAGAAAACCAGTATACATAAGAACTTCATTTCTGAAGTTGATGAGTAGATGACAGGAGAGCATGTGTGTCAGTATCAAAAAAAACTAACAAATCAAAAGCAACAACCAAACTGACCCATATATTTCTGTTTGCGTAAAACTAAGCTTTTGTGAATAATTTATATTTTAAGTTATTAATTCTTGGGAACTGAAGGAAGAAGTACCTAATTCTACTTTTAATTACCTCTTAGTGGGTGGAAGGAATTGAGCAGTAGAGAATTAGTAGTGAGATTCAATGCTTAGAATCACAATATAAGTAAAAATAATTCTACAAATAGAAGATTGATAGGAAAGGAGTGGATCATTGGATGCTCCTATGGCCAGCATATTTACCCATTTCTGTTGTGCCTTTGGTGGTTATGATTTAAACTGCTCCTCACCCCAGATTCTTCACAATTTTGTTTTGTGTGGGAAGAGAACTCAACCACTGAATACTCTGGAGCTTCAGGAGGACATAGACATGAGAGGCAGGTCAGCTAAAGCTCAGGTGAGCCCCATCTGGAAATTTAGCAGGTTCAGGGACCTTTCAGAACGCTGAGACAGGGATTTAGGATTGACGAAGAAGTGAGGATCCATGATCAGCTTTGTAGTCGTTGATTTTGCTACTGAATAGGAGAGCTTATTTTCTTGGGATTCATTTTAACTTCATCCTTTTGTTTAATAGTAACTAGTCATTTAGTGAATGCATGTAGATAAAAAATCAGGTCTTGAAGTAGACTTGCCTCATCCATGACTAAAAAGCATAGTAAGCCTGCAACTATTACCTAAAACACTTTACTTGAAACACACACACACACACACACACACACGCGCGCGCTACTTGAAACACACACACACACACACACAACACTTAAACAAACAAATAAAATAATCCAGCACATGAACAGACAAATTTAAGTAAGAATTGGACCAGTGGGCTTACTTCCAATATATGAATATATATATTCTAACTAGCCATCCGATGCCTCAAGTCTTCCTTCTTTCCTATCCTTCAATTGAATTAACTTTGGATTTTAAGGCAAACCATGTGATAACTTTATTTTAAATTCTTCTGTTTGGTTAAAATGATTGGAAAGTAAGTGACTCTAAAAAGCTAATGGCCTGGGGAACCTTTTATTGATTAGAAGAAGGCAGTCTTGCTCTGTGGTGTAAACATCTACATTTGCTTTAAATTGTTATTTAATCATTTATTATTTGGTATTTGTTTTGCAGCCAAAGTTTCTTAGAGAAGGAAATTCCTTTCCTACAGAGCTGTCCAGGGGAAACAGAGGAACATCTAACTGCTCCGAGATTAACTGGGATTGCTCAGGGGGCATGTGGCAATGGTCATGATAGCAATAATAATAACATACAGCTATGATTTTCTCTCAGGCACAGTGCCAAACATTTTGTCTGGATTGTTTAATTTAATCCACCCAAACAACCATGTGAGATAGGTGTTTTAATTGTTCCCATTTTACAGATGAAAAAACTGACATAGAGTGAGGTTAAACCATTTGCTTCAGTTAGCACCAGCACTAAATCCCAGAAGCCTGACCTGGTGTGCTGACTCTGACCAGCCTTGCAGTGTTGCCCCTCCTGGAAGTTCTTACTGGTCAATTGTAAACTGGCACTCAAGGGTGTCTTTGTGCCAAAGATATAAACAAAGGAAGGCACGGATTGTCTTTTTTTTAACCTTCAAAGTAAGCCAAAAAAAGAAGAAAAAGAAAAAGATTTAGATGAAATAGTAATAGTTCAGTAGCTCAATTTTAGAAAGGTATTAAGTTGTATGTGTTTTTCTTTCTTTAAATCTTGCTTCAAATGACTTGCAATTTCTCCCCTTTAACAGACTTTGAGCATTTTTATTGTTTATGCTAAAATTTATAATACTTGTAGTTGTTACGTGATGGGCCCATTTGCCCTCTTTCCTTTGTCAGAATATCTTGCTACGCTGACCTGCACAACCTCATATGCGCACAACCTCATATGCGCCCATACTTCTAATGACAAAGATAGTGCTAGGGATAGAACCACCTGAAAGCATCAGACGACAGCCAACATCACTGCTTTGCTCGTTGTTTTCGGTCTGGCCCCTCTCTCGGGCTGTTCTCTTCTTCTTCTTTTTTAATGCCTACAGCACCCAGTATTCCTTGGTGGTCTCCCATCCAAGTACTAACCAGACCCGACCCTGCTTAGCTTCCAAGATCAGACGAGATTGGGCACGTTCAGGGTGGCATGGCTGTAGATTGTTCTCTTCTTAATTCTTTATACCATATCCTTAATGAGCAGCATCTTCATTCCTTGCTCCTGTGCTTGGTGGTCTGAAGTACTAAAGTAACTGTTCTTCAGACAGCCCCTGTTGTGTTCAGAGGTGAGGAAGAAGGGAAATGACCTTGGTTATGGTGAGAGTATTTCAAGGCAAGTAGGAATGAAATCTCCTGTAAAATTGTGCTCGGCATCATGTATCTTAAACTTCACCAGAATGAAGTTATTTAAGCAGTTTTGTTTCAGCCGCCAGGATAAAACATCTATGTTTCATTGTTTATTAGTCACATGTCATATACGACGAGAGACGATACAGGTTTGTTTTTTGTTTAATGATGAAAGAAAAGAGTAAAAGAGAAGGTGGTTGGAGAGACAGGACTAGAAACTTCAAATAGAATTTTCCATTCCTAACGTAAGGGAAATCTTTCTAGATCTAAACTTTTTAAAAGAGAGAGTGATGTGACTTGCCTTCATTATCAGAAATAATATTATTAGTTATGTCTGTTAGAACAAAATCACACAATTTTAATGTGCATCAGAATCATTGAGCTGACATTTCCCCCCTGAATTTTATTTTTAAAGTCAGAATTTGCTTCCAGCACCTAAAACGCTGGAATACGAATAATGAGGTTGTGTAAATGACAATACATTTCTTACAGGATGAATTTCTCGCCAGCTCCCTTTTGAATAGTTAAGATGTTTGTTTAGTTGAGTTTTTCTGAGCCACTGTAACGTCAGTCTCTGGCAAACTTGCAGTCATTTCTGGAGGAGGAGAATATAAGGCTTATGTGAAATCAGTTTGTTGGTAACCAGTAACATATAAGATATGACGCAAAAGATAGTAGAGACCCACGAGGCTAGAAGGGGCAGAGGTGCGGTGAAATTACTGACAAGAGATACTATAGTCCTTTATTTAAAAAACATCTGAAAAATTTGTCTATTCATCATTTATCTAGCATCTGCTGTCTGGAGCACTGATTCTAAATGCCCAACCTGTTAGGAGCTTGGAGCACCCTGCTGCTATTTGCTTGATAATATAATTCCTTTCTTCCTCTCTACTTAAAAAAGAAAAATCATGCATACATTAAAATTGAATGAAAGTGAATTTAAATTTGCATAGTTTTAAAATACATTTTTTAAAACTATAAAATTAAAAAAAGTTTCCCCTTGAAATAATTATAGTCCTCTCCAGGGAGTCATGAAACCATAACTTGTCTACAGCAGCATGCATTTAGACTTTCATAATTACCTGGTGAGTCAGCACTGGCTGGCTTCCCAGGAGTCGGTTCTCACCATGGGGAATAATTTTCCATTCCTGAGGGAGTACCCCAGGAGACACTTCTGATTCCTCAGGTCAGAGAAGTGATCTACACTGCCGCCTCCCTCACAGCCTTTTGCCTATTTCCTACTGCGTTTCAAGCTCTCCTGTGGGTTGTAGAATTTCTGTGTGACTTACCTCTCCTGCTAGATTTTTAAACTCTTTGCCAAAGGTTGAGTCTATGCTTGTTTTTTATGTTTATTGAAGTAAATTTTAATTTCTGTTTTGGGGGTTAGGGTTCTTGCTTGTTATAACTAGAATCAGAATGCAGAAGATTCAGAACAAAGTTTTTAATTTTGGATGTCTTGAAAAAGACGTCCTTTGAGATAACCAAAAGTGATTGAAATATATGAGTAGATGTTAAATAGTCTTTGACTCAGGCGTTCAGCAAAACTCTTCATAGAGATAGACTTAATTTCCTAAAATCTGAAAGAGAGCAGTTTACCTAAGACAATGCATGTATTCCACAGGTCAGCACAGTGACTGTTTGTTTCTTTCAAAGAAACCTGTTTTTGGACAGGGTAGCAAGTACTATTTGGAAAGGAGTCAAGATTTTGAACTTAGACTTCTGGATAAATGGCTATTGTTGAGTGTGTTGTGTAAACCAGCTCTGTGTGAAGAGGTCCGGGGTGCCCTGAGCTGGCACTACCTCTTCCTGGTCATAAGGAAGTCCATGGTGCAGATACCTGATTTGGGGCATGGTTGCATACGTCCTTCTGACTTGTTTGTTCTTTCTTGGCTAAAGTTGAGAACGAAGTTCAGAGCAAAATGTAGATGCTAAAATCACTGAAATGAATTCACTTCTTACTAAAGTGACAGCATCTTGCTTAAAGCTCTCTTTGCTCATTGCTTCAGGCCAGCATTCTTTTAAAGGGCTTATGACTCTGGGACAGTTAAATGTAAATTGGGAAGAGCCTTGACAAAGTTTTTGAAATCATTTGTTACTTTTCCAGCTTTCTAGTACCTATTTACTTTGTTGTCTATTTCTTCACTCAACAATCCTTTTTCTTCTTCCCAGTCATTAGGCATTTTGTTGTGACAGGCTGTTAATGTAGTAATTGTTATCAGCAAGGATCATCAATAGATGCTAAACCATTGGATGAAAAGTTATTGGGAGATAGGATATTCACAAATGTAATGTCACTCCAGAGTTACCTGCTAATTGTGTGGAAGAAAGGCACCTTTACAATGGAGAGATCTGATAGTCACCACTTTACTCAAGTGATCAAACTTGACTGAACACTTAGAGTGAGACAACTCCTAATAGGATGCAATATGAATTATCTTCACTTATGACATGTTCTTGCCAAAATGTCTAACCTGAATCTAATTAAGCCTCTAGAACAATTTGTCAATTGACAGGAAATACAGGGGGTAGACTAGGAACAAGGTAAATAGCAGTATGACAAAACAATCAGCCACATTAGAATATGGGAAATTTTACAGAACTGTCCTGGACTCCTAAAAAAAGTAATCATCATGAATAAAAAGTGAGGGCATTGTTCTAGATTAATGAATATGGTGTGTTTACCTTGATCAGGTCCTGGTTCAAAGTAACAACTCAGAGAACTCAATAACAAAAAACAGAAAAATACTTCAGCTGTACTAAGTGACATTTTGGGAACAATTGGGGAAATTTGAATATAGACTGCATATTAGATGATAGTAGGGAATTGTTAATTCTCTTAGATGCGGTGTTTACATTGTGGCTTTTAAAAACTTCTTTATTCTTAGGAGATGCACAATGAAGCATTTAGGGGTAAAAGTTCACAATGCCTGAACCCTACATTCAAATGGTTCCAAGAAAGCCTGTGGATTTGGAAGAATATTAACAGTTGTTGAGTCTAGGTGGCTAGTATGAATATACACTGAATTATCCTTCTAATGTCTATGATTGTTTACATTTTAAAAAAATATTGGGGAAAAATAAAAATAAAATGACGGGCTGCTTGGTGAAGCTAGAGGAAGAGATGTTTTTCTAATCTGTGTAAATTACAGCAGCCTTGAAAAAAGATTTGGACTAATTACTTTTAGAACCTGGGGTGAGGGGAGGAGAGAAGGGATTTCCTTCAGTGGCTACTTTCTGCTTCCTGAGTTAATTTTTCTTTTCCTTCTCTGTTTACTGGCAATTTTCATTCCCCTCAACCCCCATAAAGCAGTCTTCCTGAACTAGCCATCAGGCATTTGACTGGCCTAATTGCCTTAGTTCTTCTCTTCCTAGCTGGGTTAACTTGGTCTCTTTTAACTTTTAACATCACACTCTCCCAGGATTCTTTTCATTCTTGGCTTAGCACCAAACCATTTTCTTCACCAGACTTGTGGGAGTCACAGTCTTTCACCCATGTTCTCTTTCTTCTCAGTCACCACTTCTTACTCACTCTGAAAGTACTTTAGAAGCATCTTCATTTTTTATTAAACCTACCTGAGGGCATTTTCTGAAAGAAAAGAGAAGAGGTCCTGAATGAGTCTTGAACAATTGTGGTATGTATGCGTTTGGTGATGATGGTGATAGTGATTGAGGAGATGCATTTACTGCCTTGTACACTTCTTTGTATCAAAGGGTCTTGGTGTCTAAAGTAATGTTTGCTGAAGGAAAAAGTGTCTAGGAAGTGTTAAATATTGACTGTTCCCTCTTGCAGTTAGGGTCCATGAACCATCTTATCCATGTCTATAGTCCTGGATGCCCAAGACTATTCTAGCAGAATTGAGCTTAGGACCACATATATCTGGACCCTGGGGTCAAGGTCACCTAGTCTGACCCAGTAGTTCATTTTACATCTTTTAGGATTGCAGAATTATTTTTCGGTTCCAAGAATGAAGTAACAAATACAAAACTGGCAACTCCAATGTAGAAGAGACAGGACTCTGCCAACATACTTGATTGCCCACTTAAGCTAGTAAAGCTGACCTTCCGGTAGCTGGGTAAACCCTCTGGAATCTTGTGAAACAGGCCAAGGAGCTGCCTCTGTCTTCTGTGAAAAGGGAGCATGCAAAAGCAAGGGAAAGTCAGCCAGTCCAGAGCATCTTGTCATGAGATTTTCGTGTACGGCTCATTTTATTTTTTATTCTTTGTTGTGACAATGTAGTATTCCCCTCATGTGAGTGATTCTAGTGCTTCTGCTCTTGCTCCAGTAGTCTTTGTAATGTGCAACATATGTAGCTTGTAATTTGCTCTGTTTGAGGGTTTTAGAAATATATGATTGGAACTTCAGGATTAAGATGGCAGAGTGAACCCACACATTTATTTATTTTTCCACACTCACTAAATGAAAGTAAAACATTGACCTATGAGAGAGAGAGAGAGAGAGAGAGAGAGAGAGAGAGAAACATAAAAGAAACAATAGTCAGAAAGGCTTTTCGATAGTACTGTTGGACGCTAGGGGACAATGAAGCAATACCTTTAAATATCCTAAGGAAAGCCAATTCCATCCTAAAACTTTATGCTCTTAATTGAATGTGTAGGAGAATAATAAAGATACTTTCTAGATACATAAGGCCTGAAATATATATTTTTCTTCTTACTCAAGAAGCTACTCGAAGATTAGTGTCTGCAAAACAAGAAAAAAAAAATTACATAGGATGCTGGAAAGGAGAGTCGGGGATGAATGCATGAAAAAGATGAAAAGAATTTTCAGGATCATGGTGAAAGAGATTGTGGGCAGACAGTTGCACACTGGGCATAGAGGACAACCAGTCTTGATTTGCTGTCGGAAGCCTCTAGAATTGTTTAAAATGATGACATCGATATAATATCTGATAGTCTGAAAGCACTGAGAGCTTTAGCTAGTTGGTTGAGAGTTTGGAATTGAATTAGTGGTAAGTACATATGAAACTAAGTGAAGGAAAAAGGACTATTATTAAAAAAAAAGAAAGAAAGAAAGAAAAGTCATTATAGGATACTATGTGGCTCAGCTGCGAATGGAATGTTTACCTGGACCTAACCTCCTCCTGGCCTCCCACCCCACCCTTTACTCCTACCACTATTTTGATTACCTGCTTGACTTCTGTAGGCATTGCATCATAGGTATCACAATATTACTTTTCCTTCTTCAACCTTTAAAAACACTTTAAGTAATTTCGTTCTCTCCCTCTCCCCCACCTCCTCCATTAGTGTCTATTCCTTTTTAAGATGAATATTATGCAATTTATTAGAGATAGTGTAGCAGACTTCAATCATCACACTGAGAAAGAACCAGTTATGTACCAAGTTCTGTGACCTGGTTAAGCCACTTACAAAATAAAATTCTAATCATCTAACTGTCTTGGCATATTGCTGTTCTGTGCTGTGATTGGGTGTAGGCTAATTGTTTTGTTCTTGTTTTCGGTGGTTATAATGACTTTATTGCATGTTATTACCACGTGCTCCCTAAGGCAAGGGTTCTTTTCTTATTTTTAATTTTTTTTTTATTTTTCAGTTACAGTTGACATTCAATATTATTTTATATTTACTGGGGAAAAGAGAATGCTAAAGGATAAGCTTTCGAACCTGAAAGTACGTGGGCTCTTTAATTAATTAACTTCCACAGACATTTACTGAGAGCCCGCTTTTTTTCAGACACTTTGATGGGCTCCAATAGATACACTTTTTTTTTTTTCCTAAGAGGAACTCACAGTTTAATGAAAAATGATTCTTTATAAAGAGATGCGCAGACTGTGTTTCTGTAAGTTTTAGACTGTGCTCCTGGAAATTGTCAGAACTTGTTTCCTGAACTTTTTCTTTAGACTAGAATCTATAGTGATCTATTCATGAAGGATTAGAAAAATGCTATATGTGGTCCTATACTTCCTTCACAGAATTTTAGAGTTGGAATATTTAAAATTATAGCAGGAAAAGGGCCGGGCAAACAACAGTTGCTCAATGAATTCTTAGAATAATAAACAGGAAGAAGAGTTGGAATTCATCTCATTTTCAAATAAAAAGGGAGAGCCCCTGAAAAACTAAGTGACTAGTTCAAGATCATGCTAGGAGTGGACAGAAATCACTGGTGTTCAATAGAAGGGAGATTAAAAAAATAAAACAAAACCCTGTAGATTAAATCTGGAAAAAGAGAGAGAAAAAAATCTATTCCCTTTCCTACAATGTTTGGTGGGGAGATACACCTTGAGTCTTATATAAATATTCAATGTGAATATGCGAACCTATTCATTTACAGACAAATAACTTGCGGAGTGCCTACTATGTGCCAGACACTGTTCTTATTGTTTGTGCTACCTCCCCAGCTAAGTAGATAAAGAATGCTGCTCTGATGTAGCTTCAGTCTAGCAGGGGTGGTAGCAGAGGGAGCCAAGACAGTCGATAAACAAATGCAATAAATAAGTATATTAGAGTAGATTATGTAGTATGGTAGGACGTAATGGGTGCCATGGCAAAAAAAAATGTATAGGAGGGTGCTGTTCAGAGCCAAGGTACACCTATTCCCCAGCTGCTGGGATTACCAGCTGCTAATGGCTCAGAGGTGCATCCCTCACTGGGGATTGTCCTCGGCCTCCGACAACTGCCCCGCCCAGGGTTATGTCTCTCCCAGGATGCAGTTTGGGACAAATGTCTGGCTGACCCGGGGATACAAAGGCCCAGCGTACACTCTGAGGATCATCCTACTCCAGAGCTCCCTGCAAGGGTGAGTGAGGCCTTGGTAGCAGCCACGTTGTGTGCCAACCCTGCCTTCCTACTTCCTTACAGGTGTATGTTCCATAAGCACTCTCTGAGAAACTCCTCCACTGTCTGTCTCAGAGTCTTGTTCCAGAAAACATAATCTAAGGTAGCAGGGTGAAAAGATCAGGAGTGAGAGTACAATGAGTTGCAATCTTAAATAGCGTGGCCATTGCAAACCTCACTGGGAAGGGGCCATTGGAACAAAGTTTTAAGTCATGAAAGGAGTTTTCAATGGATGAAACTATAAAAATAAAATAAGAATTCTGTCTTTCCACTGGCAGCCCTAGGGATAAGGGCTTGTGGCCTCCTGGGAGAGAAGGTATAAGACAAGGGAACCTGAGAGGTGAAGACTCCAGCAACCTGGGAAGAGACCTGGACCTAGGACAGGAAGTTGGCAATGACTTGTAAGAATGAGAGGTCTGATACCAGCTTTGGGTTCCTTCCTGTAGTCTCACGCGTTGGTAAGCACTAAGTCTCCCCAGGATCCTAAATGTTGTGTGTGTGTTGGTGCGGGGGATGGTGGTGGTAGTGCTGCTCTTTGTGCAGTTCCATGAGGTGGTGACTTGAGTGTATTTATTTGACTATTAAAGAGAAACACCAAAGGACTGTAAAACTGGGAACATTTGGGCTATTAAAAAAGCACGTACATTTAGAAATGTTATATATTTAGAGATATTTCTAGGAATAGGAAAGAGTAAAATAAAACTACTTTTAAGTAATGACAATGACAATAAATGAGATTTTTAAGTGGAATTTTAAATTGTTCATTGAAAAATACTGTAAAACCTTTCAACCTTTCATTTTGCTATTCGAACTCATTTTGATGAAAGCTCTTTATTACTGAAAATTTTAGTGCATGTAAGCTGGATTTTACTCTATATATCTCAAACAAAACTCCTTTCATTACACCTGCCAGTTGGGCAATGCCCTCCACGGGGGAGGAGGAAGCTCTGTTCTGAATCCTGCCAAACACATCAGCACAGGCCTGGGGCGGAGATCTGATCTCCCTGTGCCTGCACTGAAATGGAGAAAAGTTTGAGGAAGAGGAATATTGAGTTTAAGGAACTGAATGAGCTGACCCTGTTAGGATTCTAACTGGATCACAGTTTTACTTGGCTGGTACTCTATGCCCAGAAAAGAGAATGAGAGGTCCTGTACTTTCCTCAAATGGTCTCCTCTTATCTGAGTTCCCTTCTTTAAAAGTGAACTTAAATCTCTTATCATAAAGACATATATAGGCAGGTGGAAAGGGTTTCTGCAGGACACTCTCCCTAATGCTTCCTCCCTAGTGCAGTTTTTTTAGTGTATTAAAATGTAAAAAACATAAAACTTACTGTTTTAACCATTTTTAAGTATGCAGTTCAGTGGCATTAAGTACATTCGTGTTGTTGTGCAACTGCCACCACCGTCCATTTCCAGAACATTTTATCTTCCCAAACTGAATCTCTACCTATTAAACACTAACTCCCCTTCCTCCCCCAACCCCAGGCAACCATGTTCTACTTTCTGTCTCTTTGAATTTGACTGCTCTAGGTACCTCATATCAGTGGAATCATACAATGTTTGTTCTTTTGTGTCAGAATTTCCTTCCTTTTTCAGGCTGAATGATGTTCCATTGTATGCATAGTCCACATTTTGTTTATTCATTCATCTGTTGATAGACACTTGGGTTACTTCCACCTTTGGGCTGTCCTGAACATGGTGTGCAAATCTCTAGAGTGGTTTTGCTTTTACTTTCTCAGGCAGACTTAGAACTTGATGGAATTTGTACATAAGCTTACTTTCTTTCTTTAGACTAGATGGATTTAAGTTTATTAAACAACAGCAACAAAAACAACTAACCTTTTCTTTGACTCAGTATCTTCGAAAGTTCTTGTTTCTGGCATAGGATGCATTACTTCTCTGAATGAATAACTCATAGGTTTTCAAGACTTTAATGGATGTAAGAAATGAATACACACTGAGAGAATAAGTCATGAGGAAAGGATAGCATGGCCATCACGATCCAGGTTTGGACTGTTATAGACCAACACCAAGAACTCTGGTAAAAGTAAGCTACTATTCACCTGTGAATTTGCAAAAACACACCCAAGTAGGGGCAGTTTAGAAGTCGGGAAAGCCCGTAATTCCAGCTGTGCTTCCTTGAGTACCTTGGGGCTCGGCCTTTTAAAACTCAGGATGAGACAATATAAATGAGTTGGGAATCAGTATCTAAAAGGTCAACTTTAGCTGTGCTCTCCGATCTGGTTGCATAATAATATAACAGATGGTTCGTGGCAAGGTTTTGTATGGGCCAGATGATGCTGCAGAGAATATTCCACTTCACAGTACAGACTGCCCCACTGTTGACTCAACCAGCAGTGTCACAGATTAATGTCCCTGGCCAGAGGAGAGGACATTCAGCAGCTGTGAATGTTTAGGGCCTCTGGATCTCAGGAACCAATACCAGAACCTGGACCGACTTTGACCCTGGGCCATCTATCTCTCTTAGGAGCTACATGGCCCTTCTTTGCTTTTCCTTACATATCTGCTTTCATTTTTCTTTCACCCTACTTCCTTTGTTTACTCATTGTAAATATGGCTCAATGATGCTACAACCTTGACTTTCCAATATTACCTCTATAGAATGTTACCAGCCATAGAATTCATCAACATCTGCCAATTGTGTCAGTGTCTCTCGGTTCAAAATTTTGAGGGAGACTCTGATTATCCAGCTTTTGAACAACATTGTCCGATCCAAGGCATTCAGTACCTTGGGTGGTAGTGGGGGTAAAATAGAAAAGGTGGGAGGGACGGTGGTGGGAATCCCGTGGTATGAAGTGCTGCTCTTTTTAGGGACTGGAGTGGGCAGCCAATAAAACAAGCCTAGAGCACTGGTTGAAAGCAAATTAGATGAAAGAATAAATAGGTTGAAAATGAAGAGAGAAGCATCCTTCTCCTCAGTTCATAACCCTTGGCCTATTTATCTTCCATTCCTCCTTGTGCAATATGTGGCCTTCTAGACATGACTCATTCATCGAAGAGACTGTAAAAGCTCTGCAGAAATAAAGCATTGTGATTTTACTGTTCTTTTATGGAAAGTCCTTGGTTATATTAATTAATTAACCAGTTAATTAACTCATCACCCTCCAAATGTTTATTGAAAGCTGTCTATGTGCCAAGCACTCTGCTTTGTTTCTCCCCTCAATGCACAGAGGACATTAGAAGCTTGACTGCATTTAGTGTAGAGATAAGGCAAGAGTCCCAACATTTGGTGAGAATTTTCCAATCTCCCAGGTACTATCTAGAAGCTTTTTGTGGTGATCTCATTTAATCCCCATGTAACCTGGAGTGTTAGGTATCATAAATTCCCTGTTGTAGGGATTAAACCAGGCTCAGAAAAGTAGGTAGCCGGCTCAAGTCACACAACCGGTAAGTGGGGTGACCAGAAATGACACTCTAAATGGTCTTTGCAAGGTTGTGCTTTTAGCACTACTTCAAACTGCCTCATTCTGAAGCACAAATTCTTCCTGCTCTTAATTCTTATACCGGTCGGGACTCTGTAGCCCTAGCAAAGCCATGAACAGGTAGCAGGCTTGCAAGGGATACTTGACTGAAATACACACTCTGTGTAGGCAGATCTCTACCTCTCAGAAAGACGTGTCAATTTTAAATTGAATTTAAAAAAATATTGTACCAGTTTAATGATTGAGACGTCTTTGAAATATTTAATTTCACTCATAAATCACTAGTCTCTAGAAAGTAAAACATGGAAACGTGCCTGAAAAATTAGCATTTCAACCATAAATGACCAAAATGCAGCTCTCAATTTTCCACTACAAGACTATTCTCAGCTCAGTAAGTGGTCCTATAGTTGATTTAATTGTTGAGGACAAAAAAATCTAAGAGTCATAGGAAATTCTTCTTTTCTACTCTATTCAGTATTTCTGTCTTCCTCCTCCCCATCCCCAATTTGGTTCATCAGCAGTTCATGCCAGTTCTATCTTCAAAATATTGCCTGAATCCACCTGCTCTTTCCACCACCATTGTTGACACCCCAATCCATGGGCCCATTTCTTGCACGTGGGCCCCTGAAGTAACTACCGAATCGTCTCTCTTTTTTCCACCCTTGCATCTTCCCTTTAGCATGACCTGGCTCCTTCCCATCTCTCCAAATTCACCTCCTACCACTCTGTCCCTTGCTTACTATGCTTACTGCTAACCTTGCCAAGTGATCGTGCCAAGCCCACTCCAGTCTTGGGATTTTCACTGGGCCTTCTCATTGTCTAAGTCTTTTTCCTGAGGTTTCCTCCTTCACAAATTAAAGCAGACCCTCTGATCTGTCTGTCTCATAACTCTTTGTAAATTTTCTTAGGACATCACTATGAATATATCTTGCTTACTAATTTCTTTACTTGTATTTTGTCTTTCTCCCACAGAAGGCAAGCTCTGTGAAAACAAGAACTTATGGATCTCCAGCCCCTAGGATTGTCCTTGGTCCTAGTCCTCTAAATAGTGATTGATTTTAATTCCAAGACTATCATATATTCGTCACCCTTTTCTGTACAAAATTATTTCTCCATATTTGTAATTGTACAGTAGTTTTGTGGACTGCTTTTTTCACTCAACATAAATGTTTTTTTTCACATGTTATTAAACCACATTTATAAGCATTCTTTTATAATTGTTTAATACTACAATCTATGGTTGTTTACTTTGGTTTATTTCACTATTTCATTATAAGTTGACATTTAGGTCATTTCTAATTTTTCACAGTTATAAGCAACATGTGCATTCAGTCGTGTGTGTGTGTGTGTGTGTGTGTGTGTTGTCCTGTTTTCATGTATGCTTTTGGAAGTGAATAGATGGAGGCCCTTGATTACTGTAGCATCCTTTCAGAGTGCTGCGCACCTGGTCCGGCTTGAGTGGGAGAATAAGCCAGAATCTAGAATGCAATTAGCATTTGAATTAGTGACATAAGGATAAACAGGTGATTATCCCATTTAACAGCTGTTGAATGGTGTTAAAGAGACACTGTCTGACAGCTTGAGTTTCGAATGTAAGGTTTATTAACAGATGATTAAAAAAAGTAAAGAACTATTATTTTTTTAAAATAAATAAAAATAGGATTTCAAAAATTAAGTGCTTTCCAAGTACTTTAAACAAAACTAAACTAGATTCCAACTTCTAAATCAAGTTGCTCGTTTAAAAAGTGAATAGTGTAAATAATCACATCTCATACTTCTTGCCTTTTGTCTGAATATCTCAGAGTGATTTATAGATATTCTCACAATACTGCTTCAGTCAGGCAAGGAACACTTAATAGTGATTCAGTATGTGTATTTTGCCTGTGGGTAAACTAAGTCATAGACTGCCCACAGACTTTCATGGGATCCCATTCAGAAGTAGAAGAGACAAAATTAGAATTCACAGCTCCAGATTTGAAACATCAGCTTCTAAAATAACACTTTTTTTTTTCGTCTTGGCGAAAATGTATTGAGATTTTTAGAGTTAGTAACAGGTGAGAACATTTGTATTGTATATGATGTTTATCTTGACAGTTTTCCTTTAATTACCTGTTTTGGATTAGAGCTGTGGGAACCTTTGCAGTCTGAGTTGGCAGGGGCTCCTTATGAAACATATTATTGCTACTATTTGCTTTGTTTTCATGTAAATGTATGCTTCTCGACTTATTTGCCTTAAATTTGGGGTTTATGGATTTAGGATCACAACAGATGTAGAGCAACCACAGGTTACTGCATTACAACTAGTGTCTTAGGTTTTCCAGAAGTTCTAAAAATTCAGCAAAACTTTCATTGATGATGAAGCAATGAAAAGATGCTAGGAAGAGTGTGACTTTAATAAATACAAATGTCATTTTCTCCCCATGCACTTGTGTACATAGACACCAAATCACAAAGGACCAAGTGGTGGAGACAATATACTGGCTCTACTGGGCTTTTTCTCCACTCAAATTTTCTCAGTAACACTCAAAAACAATTGCTAATTATTCCTAAAATAAAAGTACGTTACAAATGTTTTTCCTGTCAAACAAATAAAAAAACATAAATATTATGGTTTTTAACATAATATCTGTGATTTTTCTGTGTGTAAATTATCTCTCTCTTAAAAAATAAACTCTTGGTTCTTAAGGGAGCTTTAATAGTAGAGATTCAGCAAATGGTGCTAAGGAAGAGCAATTCACTGTGAGAAGATAATTTGGAAATGGGCCAGATTAACAAGTTTCCTTTTTTCTTTTTTTTTAACTTTATTTTAAAAGTTTTATTTATGTTTTTCTTTTGACCTCTTTCTCTCATTTTCCCTCCATCCCTGCCTGTCTGTACTCTGAGCTTATTTCTGTTTTTTTTTTTTTTTTGATTCCACATATAAGAGAGATCATATGGTATTTATCCTTCTCTCTCTGACTTATTTCCCTTAGTCTAATGCCCTCAATGTCCATCTATGTTGTTGCAAATGGCAAGATTTTATTTATCTTTTATTCTTTTTTATGGTTGAATTATATGTATATATATCACAATTTCTTTACTCGTTCATCTGTTGTTGTAGACTTAGGTTGTTTCCATATCTGGGCTGCAATAAACATAGAGGCACAGATACCTTTTCGAGTTAGTGTTTTCAATTTCTTCGGATAAATTCCCAAAAGTGGAATTGCTGGGTCATATGGCAGCTTTATTTTTAATATTTTTGAGGAAACTCCATACTGGTTTCTATCATGGCTGCACCAATTTACATTTCCGCCAGTAAACAAGGGTTCCCTTTTCTCCACATCCTTGCCAACGTTTGCTTTTTCTGTCTTTTTGATAACAGTCATTCTGATAGATGTGAGGCGATATCTCATTGTGGTTTTGCATTTTCCTTATAACTATTGATGTTGAACACCTTTTCACGAACCCGTTGGCCATTTGTATATCTTCTTTGGAAAATGTATATTCAGATCTTTTGCCCATTTTTTAACTGGATTTTGTCAGTCATTAAGTTGTATGAGTTCTTTATATATTTTGGACATTATCCATCATTATTCTTTAGAAAGCTGACTTTTGCCATTAGTGAAAAAGTCAAAATAGAGACCTCATAAAGCCCAGTCCTTAATTCTTTTCTGTTTAGCTGTCATGTTTCTTATTCTGGTGTTTGGATTTGAGGGAAGATCAAGAAACTCACCTGCCTGTTGGTAGATTGACTTGCCTCTGGTTTACTATTTGCATATTTGTGTAAGAAAAAGAACTTCATTTTTTTCATGATTGGTAGTATAGTCCAAGGGTCAGATCATACAAACAGTGATTTGGTACTTTATTTGTTTCTGAGGGAGAACTCAGCTGCTGCGCTTTTTTTTGGAGGTGGTGGTAATGAAGGGGAGGGTTAGGATAGGGTTGGGTTACATTAGACTTATCATATATATGTCCCAAATATTGTGTGGGAAAGACTTATACAAATATCTGTTCATCGTTTGTCTGAAAATCAAATTTAATTAGCTAGTCAGGTTAGAGCTAGAAACTGTATTCCAGAAGCATCCTGGGAATTTTCCCAGAATGCTCCAGATAGGTGGAGCATTGTTTGGCTTGGACCTTGAGATAGGCATTCTGTTCCGATGATATGCTCCCTCCCTCTGCATGAAAAAGATGGAAGTAGTAATAGTCTATAGAGATCTTTTTGATCCTGTTAATATATTATGTTAATAAAATTATTACTTTAAATGAACCCTAGTAGCTGCCCTCATTATCTTAACTACTATCCAGTGCCTACAGGTTGTTAAGGCAAGGCAAAAGGGTGAGAGGAGGATGGGAGAGGAAATTCTGGAAGACGCATCGTTAAGACCTTTACTCTCCTATAAGCTGTAAGGAAGAAATGTGACATTACTGAGTGAAGTTTTATGCTCTGAGTGATGCTTCTGCTCATAGGAAACTTTTCAATGTGTTTCCTCCATGGTGTCTGGGTCTTTTGTTTTCAGCTGTGCTTTGCACAGGAGCTGGAAAGCTAACTCCCCAAAAGTGAACTTCCTCTCCTTCTATAAACTGACCCCTGGTGGTTGCTATAGCAACTGCAAAGCGAGCATAATGAGCTGTGTAAACAAGCCAGATTCCCAGTGCTGGGGCAGGGCAAGCCCACAGAAGTGGGGGCGGGGAGGGGGGGGTTGGGATTTGATGAGCCTGAAAAGCAGTTCTTGGGGAGAGCTGAAAACCCTGCAAAACATCCGCACCCCTTCTGTCCCCTGCCGACCCCTTCTGTCCCCTGCCGACCCCTCCCTTCCCCTCTCCTCTCACCTCTTGACTTCTCACCAGACCAAGAGAGGAGACAAAAGATGTAGGAGGGTAGCATGCAGGGGCCTGCCTTTGACGCTGAGGAATTAAACACCATATGACTGAAAATGAAATCTAAACATTTATCCAGAGCCCTAGGCTAGAAATGTGCCAACCTGACCCTGAAAAACAAACCACCTGTGTTGCTGCCACACCTGCTTCAGGCCCAAGATGCTGTCGGCGCTAGGAAAATGGATTCTACTGCCCTCAGCTACTTTCTGGTTTAACAACTCAGGCAGAACTGGAGACAGAAGACTGAAGATTTCAGAGACTGGTGCTGCTTTCATTGATACGTTTCCCTTTTTTGGAAGGAAAGAAGAATGGAGAAAGGCACAAAGTATATTAGAGTTTTATGATTATGAAGCTAAACACATACACATACATATACATTTTTTTTTCCTCTCCAGGAACTTGGCTGCTACTTGCAGGAAACTTTCTGCACATAATAGCAGAGGTTACAGCATTATTTTCAGTTTTC
>NW_006434369.1:13993780-14028184 GCF_000325575.1 Pteropus alecto
TCCAACTTACTTTAGAGAAAAGCCTTTGTACATTAAATATGAATTTTATGATGCATATTATACCACAACTTCCCTATAAGCCTCTTAAAAAGATAATCTACACTGGTGGATTGGGTGGGAAATTTTGTATTTTATGTCTTTCACACAGCCTGTTATATGTTTTCATTTCTTCCTATGAAAATCAGGGTTTCCTTGGTCCCCCTCTTAAAAGTCTAATATAATGAAATATATGTACTTTTATAATAATTTTTATAATACTCAACTTTGTAAAGTGTTCACGCATCTATTATTTCATTAGATCTTTACAACAATCCCCAAAATCATGTAGGAAAAATTATATTTCTAGTTAATTCTTCAGATGAGGAAACTGACATAGGAGAGATTAGATGACTATACTACAGGGATGTTAGGGTTAAAACTTTGGGTATAAAAGGAGTTATCTATTTCTGAGTTGCCATTATTACTAAATTATCAAATCTCTCTATATTTATATGAATCTAGATTGTAAAGACAATATATATGTTACATTTTATAAATAAACTATAAAACCTTCTGTTTACACAGCATTGGCCTCTAATACATTAAAATATCTTCTATATAGTAATATTCTTTACATTATCTTTTCATAATAGGTGACCGGATCCCATTATTTTAATTTGATTCTTAATTCTTACCTGGTCTTTATTTTGTTAAATAATTAGAATATTGCCATCATTTTCTTTTAAAACCATATTAACAACTATTGTCCAATGCGGGCATGCTTTAAGCTATTCTTTTTAGTTAGAAAGAAGAAAAAAAAGCCTCATCATAGTTTTTACTTTTTTCACAAATTTTCTTCTTCTTTTTGTTCCTTTTAAATTAAGTCATAGGCTGCAGCATTTGTGGGCTCAACCTCGCCCTGGTGGGTGGGCCATGTCTTGTGAGATTTTTAGTAAGATGAAGGGAAGCAAATCTGGACTAGTAATACTGTTTCCTCAGAGAAAATAGGGAAGTTTATGAAAACTAGCAGTATTTTGGAGCCCACCCTTTTCTTATGACTATTCAATGGTGGAAAGAGATGACTGATGCTAGATACAATTTATGACTCCCAGGGATCTGTTGGTAGCAGCCTCTGTGGGTGGGATGGCTTGTGGAATCAAGGAATGAATTCATTCCAGTGGAACAAACTTGCAGTCTTCACCCCTAAGACCAAGGGACCAGATTCTGATGACACCCAGGCCCTCCCTTGGAACAGGGTTAGTTGCTTTGTCATCAGAAGGTATTGGTAGTGTTGAGTTTTCCACGGAGACCACATTTTCTATCCTCAGCCCTAGGCGTTCTTCCCTTAGATGGTACAAAGTTTTACAAGCAAAATTTTCTGACATGGATACCTCCTCCCCTCTGTTCAGGACATCAGTGCTCTCTGGAGCCAAGTCTCTGCAATCACGAGAGCTGGCCCACTCTGCAGAGACAAGAGAGCCACCTGAATCTTTGGATCTTCTAGGTGTATGTAGGGGACCCTTCATTGTAAGAGAGATTGACTCTTGGCATATTTTCCTTTGGCATGAAAGTTCTTGTTTAAGTTCTTAAGGCAGAGAGAAAGAGATAATAAAATGTTATTGCCGGAAAGAAACTTAAAGATCATTAATTAAAACTAAGCTTTCCATATTTTAAATATCAGGTGTCCTTTCATTGCCAAAAAATTCCTGTGTGATAGTAGTTGTGCCTTTATTAATTCTAGACTAGGGCCGCCCGGTAAAACAACAACAACGACAACAAAATGTGAGCCACCTATGTAACTTTTTCTAATAACCACATTAAAAAGAATAAAAGGAAACATGATTCTTCATAGAAGATATAAAAATGGCCAATAAGCACATGAAAAGATGCTCAACATCGCCAATCATTAGCAAAATGCAAATTAAAACCTCAATGAGCTATCACCTCACAACCATTAGGATGGCAACTATCCAAAACAAAACAAAACAGAAAATAACAAGTGTTAGCGAGGGTGCAGAGAAATTGTAATCCTTGTGCATTGCTGGTGGGAATATAAAATGGTGCAGCTTCTAAAGAAAATAGTATGGTAGTCCTTTGAAAAATTAAAAATAGAGTTACCATATGATCCAGAAATTCCACTTCTGGGAATTTGAAAGCAGGGTCTTGCAGAGAGATTTGTGTACTCAAGTTCATAGGAGCACTATACACAATAGTCGAAAGTTGGAAGCAACCCAACTGTTCAACGGCAGAAAAATGGACAAAAACAAACAAACAAACAAACAAACAAAAACAAAACCATGGTATATACATACAATGGAATATGATTCAACCTTAAAAAGGAAGGAAATTCTGACACATGGATGAACTGGAGGACATTATACTAAGTGAAATAAGCCAGTCACCAAAGGATAAATACCGTTCAACTTCACTTATATAATGTACCTAGAGTAGTCGAATTCATAGAAATGTAAAGTAGTGTGGTGGTTGCCAGGGGTTGGGGGGAGATGGGGGAATGGGGAGCTATTGTTCAATGGGTACAGAGTTTCAGTTTGGGATGATAAAAAAGGTTCTGGAGATTATAACACTATTGAACTGTACACTTAAAAATGGTTATAGTGGTAAATTTTATGTTACGTATACTTTACCACAATAAAAAAAAACCAGATAAGAATAATTTAAAAAATATATCACATCTAGTACTAGAAGATTATCAGTTCACATGTGATCAATACTAAAAACTTATTAATGAGATAGTTCACATTCTTTTTTCATACTAAGTCTTCAGAATCTGTTGTATATTTTACACTTTCAGATTATTGCAATGGTCCCATGTCAAGTACTCAACAGCCACATGTAGTTAATGGTTATCTTATTGGATGTATGCTTTAGACAATATTTGTTGGGAGTATGGCTTCAAGGACCCCTCACATTTGCTTCAGGACTCCCAGTGCCCCCTAAGCCACTGGCTGGGAGCTTGACAGTCCTACTTTGGGCATCTTTTCCCCTTCACAGGCTGAGAGAAACATAGGTTGTAACCTCAAGATGGTGACAGCGAGGTGCTTACTCAGGACAAAACTGGCTCCTGAGCAATCACTCTTAGATATGGTTTAAGGACTAAGGTAAGATTCAGAACACACCTTGCTTGCAAGGTTTACTGATGTCTGAGCAAAACAATAAAGTTTCTAAGAAGTGGCAACATAGAAGGCAAGGGATTTGATTTGGGGATGAGTAGGGCTTGATGCCAGGCAGTCTGGCATCCTTATCACTGTTTTAAAAATGAAGACTTTCTAATATGATCCTTCTTGGATAGCTTAGTTATTTATGAATCAGTTTCCTTCTTTTCTTCCTTTCTTCCCTTTCAAGGGGACTTCTCCACAGTCTATCCATAAGGTCGCTGTCTCTCTTGAAGTGTGATAAGAGCTGCTCCCTTGTCCTTCCCCAGGCCCTTCTATCTCTATTCCCTGTGCTGGTTTGGCAAAGACTGGGCCAGTCCTCCTGGAAAATGGAAGCAGAGTTTGCAGCTGTTTTGCCATGAGTACCCTGATGCCGTGGGGAAGCTGGTTTCTGGAAGGGTTCTTACTGGGAATGTTAAGCCTCCTCCCAGAACTTCTGGCTGTCTGCTCGGGGTGTGGAGGATCTCTGCTGCCGCCATAGCCACTACTACCAATTCCTGTGCTTCCGGAAACCACTCTCTCACCTGCAAGGAACTCGATCTTGCCAATGCCCAGAGGAGACAAAACAGACTGCTGCTCCATGGCCAGGTTAAGGAGACTCTTGTCACGCATGGCTGTCAGCCTTTTGGATGGCAAGACTGGATTTGATTAAAAGTAGATTTTTGCAAGCACCACCCTGCCCACTGGCCAGCCAAACTGTGGAGGAGCAATGTATACATCAAATAAATGTCATTCGCAAAGGTGAGCGGGACTTTGTCCAACCACCTCTAATGGGCGAATCCTGACACGGAGTGTGTGTGGCCTGTGTGTGAGTGTGCATGCTTGTAAGTAAAAGGATGTGAGGTAGAGGGAGAAATGGTTCAGTTTCAGTTCCTATCACAGTTTTACCACCTCAGAGTCCATTTCCTCCTCAGAAAGTCAAGGGAGCAGCTGTCACCAGCCAGGCACAGCCCTGTTGCCTCTGAGTGGTGGCTGGTAAAGGCTGCTTTGTAAGCACAGATGCAGGGCTTGTGTTTCTCAGTCCTGAGAAGGAACAAATTGCTGGGGGCAAGGGGGAGGGGAGGGGAGGGGTGTGGCTGCCTGCCCTTGTGTGTTTTTCTCCTGAAATACTGCTACCCTGGATCCAACAACTTTGGGATCTCCTTGGAAATGCCAAATGTGTGGTGTTGGTTAGGCCTTAGCCTCTGTGATCCTCCTGTATGCTCACCCCTGCAGAAAGAGAAGTGCTGACTGGTGTTACTCTCGTTTTCAAAAACATAGGCTTGTTCAGCTGGCTGGCTCCAAAGAGAACCCTGGGCTGTTTTGATACCAAAACTGGGGAAAATCAGTGATCTGGTGCTTCAGAAAAGTAGCCTCTGTGGCCCCCCATCTGTGCAGAGCGGTATTCTCTCCCAGGCCCAGCTCTGGGGACCAGGCTTTCTGCAGTTTCAGATGCTGGGGTGAGATTTGGAATCAGAGATTTAATACTGCCAGGCCTTCCCCTTCCTCTGATGGCCCTGGATCTCAGGGAGATGATCTGACTCTTCTTCTCCCTGCCCACTTACTCCCCGTCTCAGGCCTCACTGAAGCAGGTTCTCAACACCCAGGCTGCTGTAAGCAGTTATGGCAGACAATCCAAGGCAAACAAGGATAATGGCATCTACGCTGCTTTTATTCTCTTCTGGGATTAATGTCACATGAATAAACAGTCCACAAAGCTTATATTCATAGAAACGCTTGGGATGTGGAATTGGAGCCAAATGGTGCTTGTGGACAGCTTGAGACAAGGGGGCGTGGGGGGTGGGTGGGGTTCTGGTGGGGAGGGAAGGCTGGCGGCTGCCTGCTCAAGGCTTTGGAAGTAGCTGCTTTCGCAGAGTGGCAAGTTAGCCTCAGGATGTGAGAGAGAGCAGGGATTTCATGTGACAATGTCAATGGCAACAGCTGAGCCTGAACTAGATTGCTAGCCTTGAACAAGGGGCTAGGAAAAAATAAACAACACTAGTTAACTGACCTGTCTTGTGGGATTGAGCTGGGCTCATTTGATGTTACATTTGCTCAAGTACTTATGGCCTATAATATCCCTTCAGGGAGCTGCCTTGTGCTAGGTTGAATGATTTTGTATATATTATACAAATATATATATGTGTGTGTGTGTGTGTGTGTGTGTGTGTGTGTGTGTGTGTGTGTGTGTTTATATGAACATATATATATATGTTCAGGTATATATATATGTACCTGAAGCAAATATGGCAAAATGTTAGAGCTAATAAGCTAATTGCTGGGTACCTAGGGCTTGGCTATATTATTTCTGTACTTTACTACATATTTTAATTATTTTGTAATTCAGAAAAAAATTATATTTAAAATGAAGGAACTAGGTATTTTTTATTTTATCCAGTGGAAGCTGTTTTGGATGCCATGCCGGGGACTCTCCCTGTTAAGATTCCAGGCAGGGCCAGGAATGCTGGCTTCCTTGACAGCTGGGTTTTGCACTCTTCTCCCACCAGCTCCCCTTGCACCTTAGGAGGGCAGCAGCACCTTCCTGAAGTTAGCATACCAGGAGATCATGGTCCTGGTATTCCCACATCCTCACAGCTCAGCCAAATCCAGGGCAAGCAAAGTAGCGGGGCAGGAACCATGCAGCCTCCGTGTGCCTCTGCGGCTGTCTGGGAACATCCAGGATGAACCATGGAGAAGTCATCGTAATCTCTCCTTTTTGCAAAGAGTTGGGAACACAGACCTGCCTGAAGCTGGGAGGAAATCTAGCTGTGGAAAGCTCCAGCTGAGCTTTAGGGCCTGGGCTTTTCTGGGAATAGCTGTTCTGGGAAGTGCTCGGCTCTCCAGCCACCGGCCTGTGGGACTGTAGGGTCTCATGGAGCCCTGAACACTCAGTGGCTCCTGGGGTAGTGAGGGGTACCTCTGACCAGGCCTGCAGAGTTGCCCTCCCAGCACACAGGCCTGCTGCCGAGAAAGGGGCCCATGGCTCAAACACTAAGAGAAGGTGGCCGGCAGCCCAAGAACTGGTAAGACTGGTTTCCAGTGCTGGCAGCCACTAGGAGATGCCAGGAGGACACAGTTAGGAGAAGCATTTGGGGTGGGCAAAAGGCAGAGAAGCTGCTATCAATTTACAAGGCACTAGAAAAGCTTCTGGAATCTCCTCTATTTCTGGTTGTGTCCTCTGGATATTTTATATTCAGGATATGATCGTGAAATGTGGTGACCTTTGTGCTGAACTGTGGGAACGTCAGAAATAAAATTCAAGTGCCACGGTCCCCTCAGAGAATTCCCGTGGGTCTAATTTTACTCTAAACCAGAACTGGAAAAGTTAAGATCTCCTAAACATTTTGAAGCCTGTGAGTGTGGCTTGGATTAAAAAAGAAGTATTCCTTTTACAGGGGAATTTTATTTTTGTTGTCGTTGTCGAGTTATTTATTTTTTAAGTCAAGGCTTGTAGTATAGTTACTACAGCATCATACAGCATCATATAAAATGTTTTCTTTGAGTACAGCTGTTTCAGTCCCTGGGAAACCAATGCCATCATTTAGGGTGTCACAACTTTAAACAGTCGAGTCCTCTGTTCTGTCAGGGCAATTGAGAAGTTGATTCCATTTGCTACTCCTGAATAACAGCCCTGCAATATTTTTGAGGAGAGGCAAGGATTCATTTGCCTGGACTATTTGTCAGTGGTTTTGAAGACAGGGAACTGTTTTTTTAAATTTTTTTTATTTTTAAATTTTATTTATTTTTTAATTTTTTTTTATGAGAACATTTGTCCCACCTTAATTTGCAAAGGATAAAAAAAAGTAGCCACCATGAAGCATGATAGAAAAGTAATTGGTTCTTGTGGAACACATTGTTTGTGATAGAATTTCTTCTACATAAAAACACTTTAGAAAGATTTTCCAGTTGTCTCATCTGTTCACGTCATCTCCACGTCATGTTGTTTTTAAAGCCCACCGAGAGGAGATGTTACACACACCGGCACTTGGAAGGATCCCACTCTCCGAGGTCCCTTCCCTCCCAGAGTCTAAATTATCTGCTATATGGAAGGATGTGCCACTCCTTACTTCTTCACCCAGAGGAAAGTCCCTGTGGCCCATTTTCTGTGCAGTGCTTTTCCACTCTTTCATAATCTATTATTGTGACCTTGAGATGCAGAGAGAAGGCTTTGGCAGGGCACGCTTCACGTGGAGCCAGCTCTGCTGGCATCTGTGCCCTGGTACCACATGCCTGTCGTTGTGGCTGCTGGGTTTTCCTGAGAGTACACTCCTGTGCCATCATCCTGCATCTTGGCAGTGGGGTCAGGGGCTGCAGGACCCTGGAGGCCAAAAGGACTCCTGTCAGGCTCCACGAGAAGTGCCATGTTCCCAGGAGGCTGGCTCGACAGAGAACCTGTGCCTGAGAGAAAGGGTGGTGTGTGTGTGTGTGTGTGTGTGTGTGTGTGTTAAAGAAAGGCAGAGAGAGAGAGAGAGAGAGAGAGCACGCAACAGAGCTAAAACAGAGATCAAAGAGAAGTTGCTTAAAAAGTAGATTTAAAGTTATTTTTTTCAAGGACTGTCCCTGATAGATTTGATTCTTATAAAAATCAGTTTTAAGAACTGTACACTCAATGTACGACAGTTTATTCTTAAACGAAGACACTGATGCTATGAGAGCAATACTGGGGAACAGAAGACAGACCCCAGAAGGTCAGAGAGGAGGAGGGGAGCTGTGAGAAGGAGGCACAGCGATGAGAGTGAATGCAGCAAACGCGTAGACTGGTCGGGAGTTCAGGGCCAGGAGCACCGTGTTCCTCACTTTGGTCCTCACGCTCACTGCCCTTTTTCCCCAGTCTCGTCTTTCCTTCCACTTCACCCTGGTTCGCTCTGGCAGATGCTCCTGCCAAAGCTTACTTCATCAGATGAAATGAAGGGGAAATCTGATTCGCCACTAATTGGACTTACTGTAGGCAATTAGGGTTAAGCTGACATGAGGGAACTATCAGAGACTGGGATTTTCAGTGTTTTTTCAAAAAAGCATATTCCTGAGAATGTCTTCCAGAATTCAGAAAACTGATTTTCAGTATCAGGATTTTAAATCTCTTAATAACAAGATACTGGAAATAGCCAGTGCATGCATTGCCATTATATATATGGCATATATGAAGTTAATGACATATATAGTATATGATATATATAGTATGTGGTGTATATAACACATAAGGTGTATATATAGTACATGATGTGTATATATGGTATTTGGTATATGAATATATATGTGTATAAATATGTGTTTATATACGTATTCAGGTAAATAAGGGCATTTAATAACACGTGCACAGGTGTTCCCTTTTTATTTTCTAAATTACCTAATCTTTAATTTCTGTCTATAATCAATCATTCACGGGCAAAGAGGGCATTCTCATTTCTTCCTTGAAAAGAGTTTTCCACTGGCATTGGACTCCCAAGTGTTTTCTACCATGTTCTCTTAAGCCCTTGTAATGAAGCTTTGCTGTGCCAGTTTTCAAATCTTAGACCTAGTACTCAAAAACAGATGCATCTATTTCACTGACTGATCCAGCTGGTCATTTAATCCTTCATTAAATGAATTAAATCATTATTCAACAAACATTTGGTGATTGCCCACTCTCTGGAAAGTCCTGTGGATACTGCAAATGTGCTGTGTGTGTGTGTGTGCGTGTGTGTGCGCGCGTGTGTGTCTGACACTCTGGGGCTTACTGTTCACAAGGTGACACACAAGCATAGGCACACATTCCATTTAGGTGCTTATTTCAACTCTCAGTATTGGGCCACATAAATAATTCCTCAAACCATTTATCCCCAGGCCGGAGCCAGCCACCTGCTTTCGTTACAGCAACTGCCATTTATGTGTTTGTTTCTGGTGCTCAGTGACCCCAAAGAGAGCTGTTGAGGAGAAATGAACGCAGACACATGGTCCTCATCTGTGAGCAGCATTCTGCAGGACTATGGAGAAGGGTATGTCCTAGGGAGGTGGTATGTCCTAAGGAGAACGGGGATGGATGACCAGGAAGCTGCTCAGGATATAACATCTCCCAAACTTTTCCCTGACAAACGCAGTCTCCTCTGCTCTCCGTGATTCCTTCCGGATACTTCAGGTGGAGTGTACATCTTCGATGGCAAACTGTTGTCTGCATTAGCTTGCTCGAGCAGTGGCCCGTGTCTGAGACCTGCGATGTTGCACATTCAGAGCTGTGTCCTATTCATGATCTAGGATCACAGGATTGCCCCCATCACTGCCCCCAGGCTGATGTGCAGACCCTCTCAAAGTGGAGCATTCGGTGACCAGGAAATCATGGGAAACATGTGAGGTAGAGCAGTAGCTGGGAACCAGAGCCCCGGACCCTGCCCATGGTCACGTCACCTCCCTGGGTCTTAGTTTCTTCCGCTGATGTGAGGGGTTTGACTAGAGTAGCTCTGGGACTTCCTAGCTCTAATCCTTATGTTTACGTGGAGCATGTTGGCCTTCCTTCTACTTGGGGAAGGGTGAGGCCTTCCTCCGGGTCCCAGGCAATCATGTGTGCAGATGCCGGTGGTCCAACCTGGACAAAAGGCTTATATGCCCAAATAATCTGTGCAGGAATAGCCTTGATTCTCAGGACTAGTAAGTATAACTGCTGGAGAAAATTGTAATGAAGAAACACCCTTCACTGAAAAACCAGAAATGCTCCCTGAATCTCTTCTGGGTGCAGGACACGCAGTGTGTGTGTGTGGAGCGGGGGGTGGCGGGGAGGCAATGAGAAACATGGGACAGGGCTAGTCCTACAGGGGCCTGCAGTCTGATAGAGCAGCAACTTGTCTTATTACTTCACTGACTCCAGTCTCAGAGAGCAGATCTGCCCTTGTTTACCTATGCAGACGTTGCCGGTATCAGCAGAAGCATGAAAGCAGACAAGGGGTGCTTTTTGCCTTTCCAACTGTCAGCCTCTCTGCTAACTTCCTGTATTCTGTACTGTCATGTTTATTGGTCCATGTGAAAGACATCTTCCTTCCCTTCCTCATGGTTAATTTGTGTTTCAAGGCTCACCATTAAAGTGGTCTCACTCGTCTTTTTGTTTGCAATTTGCATTACTGCCCTGCCCACACCTTTCCCTTCAACAAGACCTAACTTTTTGCTGCCTGCCTCTCACTGTGGTCATTCATCCTTCACACTCAACTTTATGGGTGCTGAGCAATATCACTACCCACTTTTTTCAGATCATTCATCCACACACACGCACACACGTGCACACACAGTAAGTCCTCCTTGTCCACAGTTTCAAATACCTGTGGTCAATCATAGTCTGCAATATTAAATGGAAAATTCCAGAAATAAACAATATATAAGTTTAAATTGTGCACCATTCTGAGTAGCATGATGAAATCTTGCACTGTTCTACTCCATCCCACTCAGGAAGTGAATCGTCCTTTTGTCTACCAAATCCATGCTGTACCCGCTCATTGGTCACTTACTTAGTGGCCAACTTGGTTATCAGATCTACTGTCGAGGCATCGCAGTGCTTGTATTCAAGTAACCCTTACTTTACTCGCTAATGGCCCCGAAGTACAAGAGTAGTGTTGCTGGCAATTTGGATGTGCCAAAGACGAGCCTGTAAACTTTATCATAGGCACACATGTATTGAAAAAACTTTGTGTAGTTTAGTACTATCCATGATTTCAGGCATCCCCTGGGGATCTTGGAACCTATGCCCCATGGATAAGGAGGGACAGGAGGGACTGCTGTCAGTCTGTCTGTGTATGTATGTATGTATCTATTTATCTATCTATGTAATTTCTATGAATTTATGTGCATGTGAGAAAGAGATCAGAGATTACAAGATTCTGTCTGGCTAATGCACTGCTCAGCTATATCTAGGTGCTCATAGGAAAATTTCCTCCTATAGATGGATATGTTTTGAGAGAAAAAAATACTTCCTAAAAGAAGGAACCAATGCAGACCAACTTTATAAGAGTCCCTAACTCTAGCTAATTGGGACTTCTGGTAGATTGTCTTAACTTAGAGATAGCTAAGCCAGTGGCCACTACATCATTCCCTTCTTTTTGATGAATGATATCTCCATGGTTTTCTAGGATTTGCAGTATTACTAAAGTGCATCCCAAACAGGGTGCCATTATTCAATCTATTCTGGGAATTCTTTTCAGTGTCCATTTTCCTCGCATCTATTTTATCCAAATATCTATGTTCAACTACTATATTTCATTGTTTCTATGATATATAGTTTCTTATTTTCACATTTCTGAGGTTGGAATCATTTAAAATCAGTGAGGTGTCATAACTTGTTAAGGTTTATTTCTTTGTTGGTGGCACACCAAATGAGGGTACTACTGACTGTATTTTAGATTTGCAGGAATATTGCATGTAGGAGCCTTGAGGGATCCTTAATAAGTGAGAGGGGTTTTAATAATTCCCTTCCCAACTAAGAGGAAGATGCAAGCATCCTATTTAAAAAAAAAGAAAAAAAAAAAGGCTCCTTTTCTATCAAATCAGAAATCTTCCAGGTGCTGTTGTCTACTCTATACCAAACCCACATGACTATCTTGGTGGCTGAGGCTTCAGTCCTTTGCCTCCTACCTGGTGTCTTTTTGTGCCTGGGTTTCCACTTAACTCTGGTAGGGCTGTCTGTCTGTCTGAATCCTGGCTTCACTTCTAGACTGTCTCTTGGCTCCGTGCTCTGCAGTCTACAGACATTTTCATGCCCACGGGCACTCAATCATCTCCCAGACTCCGGTCAAGCAGAGACCGAGCCTGCTCACTTACCAGGGAAAGGATTTCTGGTGGAGAACCAGACTGTGATTTTACTTTTGTATCCTCAGCACTTTGCACAGTTACAGGGACCTAGGAAGGGCTCAAGAAATGTTTATATGATAAATTTATGAACTAACAGATTCGTTACTTTTATCTACATGCGACATATAGGTGCATAACATCTATTTCTTGTGTATTTTTTCCTTGTTACCATGACGAGGAGCTGTAGCGCAGAGCCATTCCCTAGCAGGGCTGTGGCATCTGGTCTCAAGGGCCGTTTGCTGACTTTCCTTTAGATGTGGTGGTTTTGTCTTTTCTTTCTTTTTCTTTTTTTTCCTGTTCCTTTGCCTGGGATGGACTGAGGTTAGCTTTGTTGGGGTGGAAGGTGAGGCGTACATGTCTCATCTCTCTGTTTAGGCATAGCCTCATACCTAGCCTAGCCCTGAAATTTCCAGTTCGCCTAGGGCAGGTCCAAATTTGTGGCTGAAGGCTGAGCTGGAGCCAGGTAAAGCTCCACAGGTGTTCGCTTTCCAGCTTAGTCTAGATGAAGGCTGTTCACATCTGTCAAATGCGTGGGATTCAGTCCTGGTTCCTTATTTGGGTCAGGTTCACCTCTGCCTTTGACCCAACCCCTTTGTAAAGGTGTATCTCTTCACCTGATTAACTTTCTCACTGAGGGAAGCTATCAGCTGTTAGGATAATTGAGCTTCCCTGTGAATTGAGCACTTTTTTACTACACCGGAGGGCAAAAGAACACTAGGAGGCAATGTCTCTGTCTACTATCCCCACCCCAACCCTACTCAGCCACATGCTGAGAAGCAGGACTAGCCATGTAATATACTTCTTATATAATGAACTGGTTCGTTCATAGTGATAATGGATTATATTTCATGAATATTCACTCATATCCAGATTTTGGTGTACTAGTTCAGATTTCTTCTAAAAACAGGTCTACCTGTTTTTCTTGAGGTATTTGTAGAAGTGCTAGTCTTTATTTTTTTTCTTTAGGGGCTGTGGTGGGAGCTCCGTGTGTAACATCCACAAGTGGGTGCAGTGTTAAGGCATTTGCAGTGGTGTGCCGTATGGATTCCTGTGAGCTGGTTTCTAAATAATCAGAAATTTTGCTAGCTGGTCAGCTACAGCAGGCGTATTTTCACCAAAGAAATAGGCCGATGCTACATCAGGGCTTTCTCTCCCCTCCTTTGTGGAGCCAGTTAACCAGCATACCACTGAGTCTGACTCTGAATGCAGCAGCCTGGGAGGTGTCGTGGCTGATTATCTCACTTTTTTTTTTTTAAGTTGTGAATTTTTATCAAGAAATAGATATTCACAATGGGACAAGACAAGAAGCATGCAATTAGGATATGGAATAGTCCATAATAAGGCGAAGAAGACTCATGTGGTGAAAACTACAGCAGCCTCCGTGTAGGAGATGACCTTGGTTCTCCTAGTTTAATTCTCTTTCCAAAGAGAGCACCCATCATACACTGCTGCCTTGAGTGATCAGCTAAGAACTTCTCCTTTGACCTTGTCCAGAGATTTGTCCTTGACCGAAGGAGGCCTACCTTGTCACTTCTCCTCTCTTCCCCCCGCCCCCCCGGAGGGCACAAAAACCAATCTCTTGCCTCGAGGTGAAGTAGCTGTGTGAGAGTTATAGGCTGCTAGTATTTAAGCCATTAGCATCTTTCAATTTTTTTCTAATAAAAGGCAATCAGGCAAATACTTGAGGATTAAACAAATCATTAACTTTATAGTGAAACCAAACAAGTTAGATGTTTCCCTTCAGTTTTCTTTGTGGAGCAAACCCTGAAAGCACTCATTTCAGAGAAAGAGCTGAAAGCAAAAAGGAGAACTCCTCACCCCCTTTCTTCCGCTTCCACTGCCAATGCCCAGTGGACACAAGTTCTGGTTTGAAGCAATGAGAGCTTCTTATATTTTCTTATCTACTATTGTCAACAATCCTATACCCAGTGCAAATCCCTTGCTCCAGCCTGACTCACACAGAAGGCACAGGGCTCTCTGGCAAAGAGATGCAAGGGTGAGCCCCTGAGGAGGTGGCATTGACTGAAGAATGAATAGCTGGGAGGACGCAGACATGCTAACCCTCACAGGAAGAGGAGAGCTAAGGCTCTGCAACTCACTGGAGGAACAGAAGGAAAGCCAAAGTGACAGCCCCAGGTGAGGGAATGGGAGTGGGTGGGTGAGTAGGGGGAGGAGGCCAGAAGATCCCGGCCACAGTGCAGCTCTTTGGACCCTTGTCAGTCAGGGTGAAGAGTTAGGATTTTTTTCTAAGTATAAAAACCCTGAGGTCCTTCATCTTTGTACAGTCAACTGCCAATAAGTGACCTCTGGAGGACCTCCAGGCATCCTGAGGCACAAATATATTTTTCATTAGAGTGACTAAAACTGATATTTCTTAACGTATATGAAATGGATCACTTAGACAAACAGTACAAGATATCATCCTCTTTTCCTCCTCTCCAAGTTGCTTATACATCTAAATGATCTCAGGGGCTGTGTACATTGCAATGTTTCAGTACATCATTGTGGTTAAAGTTAATGTGCCAGAATTTCCTTCTTTCAGACCCACCCATTCTTGTCTCTCATAGGCACACCCCTGAAACTGACACTGAACCTGAAATCTCTGTGTTCCAAGTTCACCATCAGTTTCAAATATCACCCAGTGTCAGGTCTACCCAAAAGGAAGGAAGCCGTGGGTATTGGGACCTTGGGGGAGGGGACAAGAGGCATCACACCACCATGTGAGGCTGTTCTTCTCAGCTGGCTGAAGGGAAAGGCAAGACAGAATTTGTTTCCAAGGCTCTCATACTCCAGAAATGGACTTAGAATCTCCAAAAAAGTTGATTTTTATCTAGGTGAGATGATAGAGAATGTCTGATGGAATTATACTCTTTGATTCAGTCAGTGGTTGCTATTGAAGTCAGACAGTTTCAGATAATTTTTTTCTATTCATTTTACTTTCTCTTCCATCAAGATTACTTATCATATGCCTCTCACATACTCAGTACCATTCTTGGGCTGGGGAGACCAATGTAAGAGACAACATTTTCTGGGCCAGAGAGGGCAATGGACTGATAAACGCTTATGTGCTGATAAAGGTATGACAGCTCTTAAACGCATGTTACCTAATGCTTTAAGGAACATTTCTGACAGAAGGGCATCAGATATGAAATCAGTCTGGTCTGCCAGATTAAGTAGTCCTCATGTGAGCTTTTGAGAGTTGAATCTAAGAGGCCAGTCCCTGAAAAAACTTAAATACTATTTTCATGAGTTTTACTGTTAGTTTGGAGGTTTTGGAAGCCATAAATTAAGTAAGAGAATGCATGACACACATTTTGAAAATGTGACACTGACTATGATCAGGGGGGAACAGGGGTGAAGGGTTTAGTTATCATTGCTGCACAATAAATTACTTCAAAACCTAGTGACTTAGAGCAACAGCACATTTTTATTTGGGTCAAGATTTCTGGAGCTGCAGAGCTGAGAGGTTCTGGCTCAGAGTCTCCCACGAGGTTGCTATTAAGATGCTGGATGAGCTCAGTCAGACAAGCCCAGAGATGCTTCTGGAAGTAACATCACAAAAGCTGCCCAAGAAGAACTCCAAATTCAGTTCGAACTTGTATTGGTTGGTGACAGTGGGACTGGAAAAACTACATTTGTGAAATGTCATCTGACTGGTGAATTTGAGAAGTACGGAGCCACCTTGCGTGTTGATGTCCATCCCCTTGTGTTCCTCACTGACAGAGGACTTATTAAGTTCAATATATGGGAGACGACTGGTCAGGAGAAATTTGGTGGACTGAGGGATGGCTATTACATCTAAGCCCAGAACACCATTATGATGTTTGATGTCACTTCAAGAGTTACTTACAAGAATGTGCCTAACTGGCACAGCGATCTGGTACGGTATGCCCAGCGTGCTGCGTGGCAATGAAATGGATATCAAAAACAAAGAGTTAAGGCACAATCGATTGTCCTCCACCGAAAGAACAATCTTTAGTACTACGACTATGACATTACTGACAAAAGTAACTACAACTTTGAAAAGCCCTTCCTCTGGCTTGCTGGGAAACTAATTGCAGACCCTAACTTGGTATTTGTTGCAATGCCCGCTCTTGCCCCACCAGAGTCTGTCATGGACCCAGTTTTGGCAGCACAATATGAGCCTGATCTAGAGGTTGTTCAGACAACTGCTCTCCTGGATGAGGATGATAACCTGTGAGAAAGTGAAGCTGGAGCTCAGTGGCAGAAGTCTAGTTCTGTAGGTAATTGTCCTGTGATGTCAGAGGCACAGTGTGTTTGCCACTTCATTATATGGCTAAGCCAAACATTTGCTTAATCTTTGGGATGCTGAAGGAGATGAATCAGCCTCAGGGTGAATGTGGCAGTTAAAAAATACCTTCAGCTTTTGGACCTGCATATTTGGCTGTTTTGGAATACAGTTGTTTCCTTATTGAGTTTCAGATATAAGACTGCTGCTGTCCCATCACAATATTCAGTGGTGAAATCCTGTTCGTTACTGTCATTCTCATTTCTTTTTGTTTAGAATCAGAATAAAGTTGTATGTCAAATATCTAAGCAAGTGAACTCATCCCTTGTTTAATAAGCGTTTTAAAACCATTAATAAGGAAAATCGTGTCTTTACTATTATCATTTAATTTAAAGTCTATTAGGTTAAACTCTTCCTATGTCTTTATTTTCTGTACATTTGAATCATTTCACATAAATGATATGGCAGGTCAGCAGTATTTTATTTGGTAAGTTAAGAGATGTAAATATTGTCAATACAGTTAAACTAAAATAATGTGTACCTCACCAGCCTTTCGGCCTGGTGGTGTCACCTTGAGAAGAGCTTGTTGAAGATTTATGTGACCCGTCAGAATAACAGTGGTATGTGCTTCAGACATTTGAAATAGGTATTTAAAGAATTATAGTTGCTTTTATTTTATGGCAAAATTAACCATGTGATAATAAAGGGCTTTTAAAAGTCAGACGAATGAAACCATACTAATGATAGCAAGAGCTTGAGGGAAGTCTCATCTGTTAAAAATATATAAACTATGCATTTATTTGCTTTGTTTTAATGTTACATGTTTAATGTAAAGTTGATATGCTAAGACGTTCCATATTTACCCCCCGCTTTCAAGTACTCCCATGCTTTAAAGATGCCAAAAATTAAGGATTTAAGTAAGATGTACCACAGCTTTAATGACTTTTCTTCTGAATGATTTTTGTGGACAGTGCCAAGACATATACATAATAACCAGGAATACTACTACAACAGAAAAGTAGATCTTAAAATGCTTTAGTAATGTGAAACAGACTGCACAACTTTGATTAAATTGACCATTTATCTTCTGTATGGTTTCCACATTTAAAAATGGATTGGGTCCGTCTGGCCTGAGTTTGATCCCAATGACACTATACTGTAGCAATTAGGAGTCTTAAAAATAAGAGCCATTTTGCTATAGTTCGATTTATCAAAGTTCTTTAGATATCCAATTTTCCTTAAATGGTTACTTTCTTACCTAAAAAGTTAGAAAAGGATCACTTAATACAAATGGTAGAATTGCATAAATTTCACCTCACTAAGATTAAATAAACTGGTGTCAGTAGGTTAAAAAAGAAAAAAGATGCTGGCTGAGGCTACAGCTACTAGAAGGCCAAAGTGACGAACTTTCACAGCTGCCAAGTTGGCGCTTTGTCATTAGCAGATCATCAGTTCCTCTCCATGTCAACCTATTGGCTATGAGAGTGTCCTCGTGATACAGCTGCAGGCTTACCCCAGAACGGGCGATCCAGGAGAGTGAGGCGACAGTGGCTGTTATGAACTGCATATTTTTGTCCCCTCTCCAGTTCATGTGTTGAAACCCTAACTCTCAATGTTATGGTATTTGGAGACAGGGACTCTAGAAGATAATAAAGTTAAATGAGGTCATGAGGGTGGGGCCCTCAATTGACAGGGCTGGTGCCCTTACAAGAAGAGGAAGAGACAAAAGACCTTTCTGTCTCTGTCATATGAACACATGGTGAGAAGGCAGCTGTCTACAATCCAGGAAGAGAGCTCTCACTAAAAACCAAATCTACTGTGGCCTTAAAGGAGCCAAGAGGAGAGTGTGAGTTCTTGTACTGAACACAGCTGGAAGGTCTGGTCGATGGCTGGATTTGGTGATATGGAGGCCATCAGTGACCTTGGCCAAAATGTTTCAGTAGAGTAAGGGAAGGTCCGATTGGATTGAGTTAAGGAGTGAATATTTGGAAAGACGTAAACCGTGTTGACATTCTTTTGAGAAGGTTGGCTGTGATAGAAGAGGACAATAACTGGAAGTTAAAAAAAAGTTTTTTTAATACCTGTGGGAGGGAGGGCTGCAGTGAAGAGAGAGGGAGTGAAAAGAGGGAGTGAGAGGAGTGAGAGAGTTCAGTGAGGGAGTGAAGTCCTTGAGAAGCCACCTGCCTTTGATCTTTGGTGGGATACTTTCTCTTCTCTGATAGAAAGGAAGAAGATGGAATTGGGTGCTCATGATGGGGATCTGTAGATTTGGGGTTTCTCTGGGGCATCTCCTGTTTTTCTTATGAATTATAAATCTAAGTGGTACTTGAATTTGGTCACATATTAGAATCACCCGTGGGAGCTTTTAAACCTCTTTGACGCCCAGGCTCACCTCTCAGACTCATCACATTAGAATCTCTGGGTTGGACCCAGGCATCAGTCATTTTTAAAGTTCCCTACATGAGGCCAGAGTGCAGTCTGGGTATAGGAGAGTCACTGCTGGAGGGAACTGGGAGGAGATGTGGGTGGTGGTGAGTGACCGTGGGATCAAACTGTGGGAGCGCAGCGTAGGCCACTTGGCAGGGCTGCCAGACAACATGAGGCCCTTTAGAGGCAGGTGATTGTTCATTTCCTGTGGTGACTGTCTGCTTGGCTACGTGGTTACCTCCAGCAGAGCTACCTGCTCAGTTCCAGGTTTGATGATGGTAGAAGACATAACTTTTGTGCCTTCATTTCATTATCTGAAAAATGGACATAATGGTACCTACTTTAAAGGACCAATGTAGAAGTAAGTGAGATAATAGGCATAAACGCCTAACACAGCTCATAGCATATGGTAAATACTTCATAAATGGTCACTATTAACATCAGTAAATACTCCTCTTGACTCGATTTTAAAATGTGAGTAGGAGAGCTGTGAGATAGAGCTATAAAGGCGTGTTTGTAGAGAGAACTTGTTTAATAGGCCGTGAGGACTTTGGAGGGATTTTGAGCGCGGGTGACTTAGAGTCTGCTTTTGAAATCCTGGGAAGAGAGTGAATTGGGGACCCATGGGCAGATCTGGCTGCTTTGACTGTCCTCGTAGGGCCACACGGTGCAGTGTTCTGCTCAGACTTTGTTTTGCCTTCTTTCTTTCCTGGTACATTTTGGCCAGTGCATAGTTTGGGGAGCAGATGGTGCAGGATTACTGCTCCATCCCTGGGTCTGTCTGAGCTGTACATAACAATTAGGCACAGGGAGATCTAATGCTCTGTTCACTGGCAGGGCGCATTCTTCAGGGGTACCTGTTTTTGATTGTTCTGATCATTCCTGTTGGCATATCATTATGACTGGCTACTGACTGCACAGACAAGGAGCGGCACATTTTTCTAAACTGGCTCCAGTATGGTGTTCTCCGTCAGATAAAGAGAACATCCCTTGTTCTGAGATGGGGTTTTGTTGGAACCATGTTGAATATGAGATAAGTCATTTCCAGAGAGATGCACCTGCTCAGAGCAGCTTCTTATCTTTGGCATGCAGTCTCCATGATTACTTTGGTTAGTCCTATTGAAGATTCTAGGTATGTGGTGAGAAGGAGCTCATGTGTCCTGCGCCACTGCTTTTGTTGGTGGCCATGTTGCTCACAGAGACTACAATTATCAGCACTCATTGCATGTTAGTCCTGGCCACAGCTCTGTTAATAATGACGCCCCAGACACCCTCCTATGCCTCCCCCAGAAATACTCCTTCTTATCTTCCAGCAAACTGGCAGGTTGCCACCCAGGCCTTGACTCAGGCAAATGCTTTATTTCAATGCAGTAGTGGTAATCTTTTCGTTCCTGGTGGTTTCTTTACACCATTATGAGACAGAAAAAGCAAGATCTCTAGCAGAAAGCCACCTCACTGCTCATTCAGCCAGTGACCAGAACCCTGGCAAGATCGAGGGTTTTGTCAGATGGGAGCTGTGGTAGTGCATAAAAAAAGTGAAACCAGATGTTCGCCCCTCCAGTTGCTTCATATCCATGCAAAGGCTTGGAAGAGAGGTTGTAAAAATGTCACAGACCTTGAATCCTGAGGCCCAGATTTACACACCATGTAACCTTGTACCATAAATCCACCACCCTCACTGGAGCATCAGCTTCCAAAGGGTCAGAGCCCAGCTGTGGTGTTGAACAGAGGCGGTGGATGGTGCTGGCGGGACGAGGGAGGGAGTACAGCGACGAGGAGCCTGGCTGGGGACCAGTGATTGCTTTTCAAGAATTTTAAAGTGGGCAAAAGATTTTTACAAGTTTGGCTTGGAGTTTGTCCTTCTTAGGAGATAAGCCAAATTCTATTTTGCATTTTAGCCTGAAAGGAAACTTGATTTCTCTTTGGAAAATATTGGCAGAGGCAAGAGAATTCAGTGGGAGTGGTACTCATATAAGCCGAGTTTCCACTGCAGGATGAAGTGCTTTCAGGTAAAAGGAGAGGTGAACAGGGGCCAGACCCCTCTCCCTCCCCTTCTCCCTGCCTGAGGAGGCCACCCTCTGGAAGCTGGCACTTACCCTGAGTGTCATGGGAAGCCATCCAACTTTGGCTTTATGAGGAGTCCATCTGCTTTGTGGAGAATAAATTATGGAAGTGGGGGCAAGAATGAAAGAAAGGAGATGACTTAGGAGGCTGTTGTACAAGTCCAGGCAGATGATGATGGTGGCTTGGATGAGGTGGAAGCTGTGAACATGGAGAACGGCAAATGGGCTCATAGGTCTGGTGGCGAGACAGTGGGAAGAATCAAGAATGCCTCCCAGATTTCTGGTGTGGAAAGCTAAGTGGACAATGATGATGCCATCGAAACAGGGAAGCTTGAGGGAAGATCAAGTTTATTGAGGAGATTAAGACTTCAGTTTTGGACACATTGGGTTGGAAAAGTGTATAGACATCTACATGGATGTTTAAAAAGACAGTTGGATATGTGGTCTGGAGATAAGAAGAGAGGTCAAGGCTGAGATATAAACTTGGGAATCATATTATAGATAATCGAAAAGATAGAAATGAAACTGCTGCTTAGGTCACAGTTGCCCTGTGCTATTGACACCATCATTGTGGTCACCTTCTGACTTTTGTATAGATGCCTGCTAGTGCCAGGAGACCTTAGGTCATGGATGCATACACATAAATCACTGTTTCTCCTCCTTCTGCTGCCCGTGGCTGATGTCCTTCATCTTTCTAGCTGAGCCCGTGAGTAGCCCCACAGCCTCCCCACGGGGCTCCCCTGGTAGCTGCCTGCAACTGATGGGAGTTTCAATGAGGGAAACTCCTTACTACCCTGATTCTAAAGTGTAGCATTCTTCCCAGATTCTCCATTTCTGTCTTTTTGCATCATCTGGCTCAAATTTTCTGCTCTTTTAACATTTTCCCAGCTTGCTGACATTTTTACAGTGGGCATAACCTTATTATTTTATTATTAGTCACTAAACAGGAATGATTTGCTTTTTCATTTGATCCATGTTGCTTAAAGTGTTACGTTAGTTTCTGGTACTTTCTAAATGACATAAGTTCTGATAGCTTACTCTAAATAATGCTTCTAGGTATGTGTCTAATCAGCTAATGGCCAGGATGTCACTCAGCGATGCTCATTTACAAGGATGTAGGTTGCAGTAGATCCTCCCTTCTGTTCATGTGTATCGTGTTTCATGCAATTTCTGTTTTGCACAGCAACTATTGTTTTTATTTGTTCTAATAGTAACAATTTTCAGTTCAGTGGATTCTTCATATAGTGACTCAAGCAACCTCCTCCTTCCCCTGCCACTATATAAGGCTGAAAACAGATGCACGCTTGTGCTGTAGAGTTAAAAGCTGCACTTGTGTTACTGAAGCCAGAACATATGTGTGGGAACAGCTGAGGGTATTTATTGTAGTCAAGTGTGGAGCCTGTGGGCCAGGCAAGGAAGGCCCAGTGTGATGTGATTTACCATCCGGGAGAGCCTGAAACTAGCTCTGTTTGGGTCTCTCTCTCTCTCTCCCTGTGAACTCTACCCCCCACCCCCAATTCAATCTGTGAAGCTCACAGAAGTCTCCTGAAAGAAACTAAGAAAGCTCACAGCTCTGGGCCCCGGCAACCGGCGGTGCTATCTGCAGCCCTTCTTATTCTCCTTGAGTGCTGGCCTTTGCTAGTATCTGGATTACTTCCAGGACTGGAGCTTCAGGTTTCATCCATTCTGGGGAGCCTTGTTGCTGATAGCTAGGAAGAAATGCAAGATTTGGAGTTATGAGTATATGATGGGGTATATGAAAGCATGTAGAAGGTCCGATTACTCACAGGAAAAGTGTAGGATGAGATGCAAAGAGAACCAGCATGAAGCTCTCGGAAGAACTGACAGGTAGCAGCAGTCTGCAGGGAAGGAGATCATGAGGAAGTTGACTGAGAAGGCAAGGTGGTTGTTGTTGGGGAGGGGGTGCAGGCCAAAGTAGTGGGGGATCTGGAAGCCCGGGGAGAAGCAAATTTCAGTCATGAGTCAACACACTGCAGACAGTTATCAAAATGAGAGGGAAAGTATACATTAGATTTGGAAATTCGGCACTAATTGGTGACTTGAGTAGAGCTGGTCTTTATAAGGAGTGATGGGGCCAGAAGCTAGCCTATGGAAGGCTGGAAAATGAGGCAATAAAAAACACTAAGTGGGGCTAGTTTTTGAGAATTTGGCAAAGAAGAGAGACAGAGAGCAGGAGTAGAGGGAATGCACAGGGTGAGGGAGGAATTTGTCAGCTGGTTTCTGTTTTTCTTAGCTTTGGCGGGGGTGGTATGTGTGTGTGTGTGTGTGTGTGTGTATAGGGTGAGGGAGGAATTTTGTCAGCTGGTTTCTGTTTTTCTTGGCTTTGGCGGGGGTGGTGTGTGTGTGTGTGTGTGTGTGGTGTGTGTGTGTGTGTGTGTGTGTGAGATGGGATTTACTTCGCTTTCACTTCCAATAACAAGGAAGAAAAGGACAGCGCTATGGGTAGGCAACCTAAATTGTCTACCATAGCAGTGTGAGTTTTTCTCTCTCTCATTGCGATAGAGAACTCATGGTTTGTCTTCTAAAAACTTGTCTTGTTTCTCTAGAGGTATGCTGGGGAAAGGTTAGGAGCCTAGAAAAGGCCAAAGGAGCCACAAACCTAGAGGGACACCCATTCTTCAAATTCAGCCCACCCTTCGTGCCATTGTTCCACCGGGCATTCTTCACAAGTGGCAGACTCACCTCTTCCAGGACCCAGGGAAAGTCTGCTTGACATAACTGCCCCATTGATGAAACTATTTTGTGAGATTCCCGCTATTGCCAGAAGAACATTTTTCTTGTTTGGCTTTGTTATTCTTTTGGTTTTAATTAGAGAGAATCTTGATGATGAGACAGAACAAGGGGAGAGAGAGAGGATGAGAAAACAGGGAGAGGATTCGGAGAACGGAGAACGGAAGATAGACTGAGATCAGCATGCAGATGAGAGGGGGTAACAGGAGGGGACAGGGCTCCTCTTCTGAGCCTGGGGGAGGAGTCAAGGGCAGGGGTGAACCTGGGTCAAGAAGTTCAGGGAACTCATGCTTGACAGCCCTACTTTCCCTGTTCAGTTGGTAGCAGGATCACTTGTTGTGGGGGAAGAGAAAGATATGATGAGGCTTGATGAGAAAACCTGAGGTTTCGCTGCTGTGGGGACTGAGAGGGAGCTGAGTAGAGACCAGGGGCCGGGGGTTGGGGAAGGGCATGGTTCCTCATTACAGCTTGTCTGGCAAGGTTAATGGTGTATTCAAGGTGTGCCTGGCACAAACAGTCTGGGGCTTCCTCCACCAGTGCCGTCAGGATGTGGGAAGGAAGGAGTTATGTGGGGAGCAGAGGAGGGAGTCAAGATTACAGGCAGATGAGATAAACGGCCAGGGGGCCAAGGATTGTGGCGTGAGCCACAGAGTTCTGTATCCTCTCCCTTTTTCACCTGTCCCCAGCCTCAGTACTGAAAAACAAATTTATTTCACTCCCTTTGTTTTATCCAGAGAGAGGCCTTAGAGGCCACTTTTACTCCTGGAAATCTACACACTGAAACGAAGGACTGGGTGATTATGATTTGTCGATGTAGAGTCATCAATGGTAACACATGCACCACTCTGGTGCAGGACGTTGATGGTGCAAGAGGCTGTGAGTCCTGGGGCAGGGGGGATATGAGCAGTTTTAGGTTCACAGCAAAATGCAGCAGAAAGTACAAAGATTTCTCATATACCGAATGTGCCTCTCACTACCACTTCCCCCACCATCAACATTCCCCATCAAAGTGGGAAGTTGGTTATAATCAATGAACCTATATGGACAAATCATTATCACACAAAGTCCATAGTTTATCTTAGGGTTCACTCTTTGTGTTTTACATTCTATGGGTTTGGACAAATGAATAATGACATGTATTCACCACTGCAGTGTCGTACAGAGTATCGTCACCATCTTAAAAATCCTCTGTGCTCTGCCTATTCATTCCTTCCTCCCATTATCTCTTGGCAGCCTCTAGTCTTTTTACTGTCTCCATAGTTCTCCGTAGTTTTGCTTCATCTAGTATGTTACATAGCTGGAATTTTATAATTTTATAATGCATAACCTTTTCAGATTGGCTTCTTTTACTTAGTAATAGGCATTAAAGGGTCCTAAATGTCATTCTGTGGCTTGAGAAATCATTTCTTTTTAGTTCTGAATAATATGCCATTGTCTAGATGTACTACACTTTTGTTTATCTATTTGCCTACAGAATGACATCTTGCTTGCTTCCAAGTTTTGGTAATTATGAATAAAGTTGATATAAACATATATATGCAGGGTTTTGTGTGGAAATAAGTTTTAACTCATTTGAATAAATACCAAGGAGTTTAATTGCTGGATCATAGGGTAATATATTTAGTTTTCTAAGAAACTGCCAAACTGTCTTCCAAAGTGGCTGTACCATTTTGCATTCCCACCAACACTGAATAAGAATTCTTATTGCTACGCATCTTTACCAGAATTTATATTGTAAGTATTTTGAATTTTAGCCATTTAAATAGGTATGTAGTGGTATCTCATCGTTGTTTAAATTTGCATTTTCCTAATGATACAAGATGCTTGTTAGTCATTTGTATATCTTCTTTGGTGAGATGTTTGTTCAAATCCTTGGCCCATTTTTTTGTTGAGTTGTTTTCCTATTGAATTTTAAGAGGTTTTATATATCTTAGATAACAGTCCTTCATCAGATATGTCTTTTGCAAACATTTTCTCCCAATCTGTGGCTTGTCTTCTCATTCTCTTGATAGTGCCTTTCATGGAGCAAAAGTTTCTAATTTTAATGAAGTCCAGCTTATCAGTTATTTCTTTCATGGATAATGCCTTTTGTGTTGTATCTAAAAAATTATTCCCAAACCCAAGGCCATCTACATTTTTTCCTATGTTATCTTCTAAGAGTTTTATAGTTTTGTCTTTTACATTTAGAGCTATGATCCATTTTGAATAAATTATTGTGAAGGATGTAAGGCTTATGTTTGATTAATTTTTTGCATGTGAATGGCCATTGTTCCAGCACCATTTGTTGAGAAGGCTATTCTTTCTCCTTTGTCAAAAATTAGTTGACTGTGTTTGCATGAGTATAATTATGGGCTCTCTGTTTTGTTCCTTGATCTATTTGTTTATTTTATTTTATTTTTTATTTTGCCAATATCATACTATCGTGATTATAGTGCTATTTTTTTATTTATCAATTATAAGTAACATCTACTGACTTCTTACTGGAATTAATGAGAAATAAGTTCTCTTCTACCTTCTAACTTACCTCTTCCCATTTTCATCTAGCTATATCACTATTTTTAATTAAATCAATAAACATTGTTTATAATACCAAAACTATGTCAATATTGTTTAAAGCAAATCTGAGTAGTGTATTATGATTATGTTTATTGCTTTTTGTTTTCCTTTACATTATCTATTTGCCTCATTTATTATTTACATGCTATTTTTATATATATATCTGTAGCAGTTTAAAAATATGTTCATTTCTTTGATACTCTTCCCTTCATAATGTAGAGCCTCGTTTCTCTTGCCTTGCATGTAGGCTGTACGTAGTGAATTGCTTCTACCAAATAGAACATGGCGGAAGTGATGATATGTGACTTCTGAGACTAGGTCATAAAAGGCTTTACGACTTTCCCCTTGATCTTTCTCATGGATTGCTTGCTCTGGGGAAAATAGTTGCCATCCTGTGAGGCCACTTAATCAGCCCTATGGACATCCATGTGAAAAGAAACTGAGGCCTTTTGCTAACAGCCAGCAAGAACTGGGGTCTCCTGCGAACAGTAATGGTGAGCCAGGCGAAGCTGAGCCGAGAGTCCCAGTCAAGCTTTGAGCTGATTGGAGCCCCAGCGACATCTTGACTGCAACCTCTGTAGGGCCTCTGAGCCAGAATTACCCAGCTAACTTGCTCCAAGATTCCTGCCCCTCAGAAACTGTCAGCTAATAAGTGTTTATTATTTCAAGTATGTAAGTCTCAGGATAATTTGCTATGCAGCAATAGATAATTAATATAATATCTTTAATTTCTTCTGGATTATCACTTTGTCACTAGATCTGCCACACTATCTACTCTGTCAAGTCTAATTATTTTTTTTCCTGGATCTCTTCACCTTTCTGCTTCCACTGAACTGGTTATTCTTGAGACCAGCCTAGTTGTCATCTTTCTCACCCTGTTGATTGGGCTCACTGGTTCCAAGATCCCTTATCCTTCCTTTCCTTCATTCTTATTCTTTCTTTCTCTGAAACCCATTTACTACTAGCTCTTAAGATAAGATTTATAGGTGATATATTTCCTTAATCCTTTCATGTTTAAAAAATGCTTTTACTTCACTATCACCACTATATAGCGACCTTTTCATTCTTGAATGGTAGTTTGGTTGATTATAGAATTCAAAATAGAAAATCATTTTCTCTTAGAATTTTGAAGTCATTGATTATTCTTCTAGTATCCAATGTTGTACTTGCTGTCCAATAACATTTTTAATCACGCGTTCGCGCATGTGTGTGTGTGTGTGTGTGTGTTACCTAGTTTTTTCCTCCTTGGAAGTTCTAGGCCCCTCCATTTGTCCCTAGTGTTGTGGAATTTTATGATGTGCCTTGTTCTATCAGTCAGGATGCTTTGCTGAAGGTGAAGAAAATCCAACTAAAATGGCCCATAGTACAAGTGGATTTATTATCTTGCCTAATAAGTAGTCCTGAGATAATGTGGTTCTGGGCTTGATTAACTTAGTGGCTGAATTATGTCATCAGGGACCCAGGTTTTTAAAAAATCTATCTGTTCTTTCAGGGTGCATTGGGTAACTCCCTTCGTGGGCAAAATATGGCAGGAACTTATATCCCAGAGGCAGAAATTGGGACTATCTCTTTCTCTGATTCTTTTAAATTTAAATTTTAGAATATTTCCCAGAAATAACCCCATCACTGGCATACTTTCTCTTATGGTCCCATGTCCAAAATTAGGTGTTATGGTCTTTTCTACATGAATCGCTAGATAAAGAGAATAAAATTAATATGATTGTCTTGGGCTGATCAAGATTTATTCACTGGAACTTTAAGATAGAGGTCGGTCTTTCCTGACAACTTGACTTTGCTGTGGAATGTGGGGATTTTAAATACAATCTGAATCCTATTTCAAGGAAGAATAAAGCAGACACTATTGGTAGGCAACCAAATTGTCTGCTATAGCATTTATGGGTTTTTCTGTCATTTATTGTTATGGAGACCTGGTGATCTGTCTTCTAAACACTTGTCGAAGGCTTCTGTCTGCTGATATCCTCTCCAGTGCTCTTTGTTCTTGTGGGTTTATACCACTTTGTTCCTTTATTACTATTTTAATAGGATCTCTGAAGGGAGAGGTAATAAGTGTGTGTGTTCAGCCTATCATCTCTATTTGGAAGACTCCTAGCCAATGTTTTTCAAACTGTGAGTTGCACCCTATTAGTAAGCTATGTGCAGTATTTTTAAAAAATGAAACAGAATATAAAATACTTGATTATATGTATTGTATATAGTAATATTAACTATCGTTTCATGAAATGTTTGTTTCAGTTGAGTGTGCATGTGTGTGTGTGTGTACTGGATAGGGATGTAAAACATATTTCTTATTAACAGTTGTTCACAAAAATATTTGAGAAGCATTGCTTTAAAGAAATCTCTTCTGAATATTTTGTGCTCTGCAATATTATCTTACTTTGGTTGGTTTTTACAGATATGTGAGGCTAGGAGAACAGAGCAAGCACATCAAACTTTAATGCGTATGAAATAATATGCATTATAGGAATAAGGAAATGGCCTTGCTCTCTTACAGAGCAACTCGATGTGCTACCATTATCATCATATTCATTTCTGTTTTCCAAAGGACGAAACTGCAATCTAGAAATAGGCTGATGCCCACACGAGGCAGCAGGCAGATGGGCCTGAGAGGCACATTTCTGGACACTGGATGTGGAGCTTGGCTAAGATCTGTCCCTTGATGATCAGGGCTGGTGCATAGAACTTATGGAGCTCTGCTTCCAGGCGTAACCTGTCCATTCAGCACACATCTATCAAAAGCCTGCATTCCTCAAATGTTTGGAGAGCCTCAAATGAGAAGGAGTGCTAGGATCCTGCTGAGTTACATAATGTAGTAAGATCAGGTTTGGTTTTGAGGCTTGTTTTCCCTCGATCTTGCCCTTTTCAGGCAGTTTTATTCAGCAAAGACTGATATGTATATTTCCTATGCCTAAAAATTTTCAGGAAATGAAAACATCCTTTCATGAAACCGTTTTTAGATCAAAACACATCATGGTTGGGAAGCTCTTGCCTCTGTCTGGGCGAGGTCACCCTCAGCCTCCCTGGTAATATGTATAAAAACCTGGTACCTAGTTTCCATCCCAGGGCTACAGGGCCAGCCTAGAGGATGTCTTAGTCTGGGAGACCCTGTCTCTTTGACGGCCCTATAACCATGGTGTTCTGCCTTTTTTGTGTCCTTCCTTGTTTTCATCTTATCACTCTTGTTACACTGTTTCCTGATTTTCATTAAATATTTTTTTTTACCAGGTTTATTGAAATATCTTTGACATGTATAAATTGTATTTATTTATAGTATATAACTTGATATTTTGATATATGTATACATTGTGGAAAAAAATCACCACAATCGAGCTAATTAATGCATCTATCACCTCTACATAGTTGTCATTGTGTGTGTAGATGATTTCATTTTAGATCTATCATTTTTTGCAACTTTCAAGTCAACAATACAGTATTGTTAACTATAGTCACCACACAACAAATTACACCTCAATGACTTGTCTCTAGAACTTATTCATCTTGCATAACTGAAACCCTTTGACTCAAATTTCCCCCATTTCCCCCTTCCTTCTGCCCTTGGTAATCACTATTCTACTCTCTGCTTCTGTGAATCTATTTTAGATTTTACATATAAGTAAGATCATATAGCATTTCTCTCTCTGTGTCTGGCTTACTTCACATAGCACAATATTCTGCGAGTTAATCCATATTGTTGCAAGTGGCAAGACCACCTTTTTAAAGGCTGACTCATATTTCATCATATGTATATATGTATGTGTGGATGTAGATGTACATGTACACACATATTATATATATATAGTCGATCCTTAAATGATTTGAATGATGTGGGGGTTAGGGGAACTGACACCCCCCAAAGCAGTTGAAACTCTGTATATAACTTTTCATTCCTCCAAGACTTAAGTTATCCCTCAATATCTGCAGGAGATTTGTTCCAGGACCCCCACCCTCCCATGGATATCAATCTGCAGATGCTCAAGTATCCTATATAAAATAGTATATAGATCAATGTATACAGTCAGCCCTCTGCATCTGTGGACTCCAGTCTGCAGATGGAAGACAGTACAAGTAGTTATTGAGAAAAGTCCATGTATAAGTGGACCTGAGCAGTTCAAATTCATGTTATTCAAGGGTCAACTATATGTATGTATATATGTGTATACACACACACACACACACACACACACACTTACATCTTTATTGATTCATCTGTCAAAAGACACTTAGGTTGTTTCTATATCTTGGCTATTATAAATAAAACATGGGAGTGCAGATAACTCTGTGATCCTGATTTCACTTTCTGTGGCTCTATACCCAGAAGTGGGGTTGTCGGATCATATAGTACTAATATTTTTAATTTTTTGGGAACCTCCATGCTGTTTTCATAATGGCTATACTTAAAATTCTTTGTTAGTCTATATCTACTTCCTCCAAACATTTTCTCCCTCTTCTCATTTTAATTTATACAATTATTTGTCTTAGCTTGTTTTTTTTCTTCCTTACACTCTTCTTTTTCTGTCCCTCTATGCTTTCGTGCTTCTATTTTTTTCTTCTTTTTCTTCCCTTCTCCCATGTAAGCTTTCCTCTTTCTTTCCCCAAAGGCTTTTGACATCCTCCTTACTGCTCACTTACAAGGCCTAGAATGGACCGAAGATGGTTCAGAGATTGAAGGCAGCAGGGCAAGATGGCCTGGTGGAGATACTGATGGAAAGTGTTCTGAATATCAGAGCTGGGCCCCCTCTGAAGAGAGGGCTCTCCAGTCATGTCTTGTTCCACACTTTCATTATGTTACCCATATGAAGTCACAAAGGTCACGCTACTAGGTTTGTGGGCCAATCAACAAGATCTGGAAACATCTTGGAAGGCTTGAAGATGGGCTGAATCTGATGAGAAACAATGTCTCTTTCTTCACGTGGGTGAGAAAATGAATGGCACATGACCAAGATGGAGGAGATGTGGCTGAGCAGCGAAAAAGACTTAAAAGAGTACAGTTAAAAAGAGCCACCAATAGATGTGACCCCCTCCCCCACAAAGGCTCATTTGAGATTAGGCTGCATTAGAGGAGCTCAGTCTGCAGTGAGTCATATTGGGCAGTCACCAAGCTTAAGAGGGAAACAGCTAGCTCTCTACATTTGCTAAGAGAAACTGGGATAGTGAAGGACCTGAGACCATATCATGCCAGAAAGGTTGAAACAACTAAGGATGGATAAGGAGGTGAAAAAAGGATGTAATAACCATATTCAAATATTGAGGAAGAGAAATTAGACTTATAGCTTCAAGGAGAAGAACAAAGTTCCCTGGAGTCAGACTTTACTTTTAACACAAAACGTGCTGTGCAGCAGTTAAAGGTGTCCAGTTAAAGGAGTGGACTGGACTGTTTTGTGTGGTTGTAGTGTGTCACTCTCGTTGGAAAAGTTCTAGTGCTTGGTGGAATGATTCAGATGAGATTCAGACATTGGACAGTTGGTTGAACAAGATACCAGTCATAACTTTTGTGGTTGATACTACTAACAACAGTAACAGTTAAGACTAATTGGCTGGGTACATGGCACCCAATGTGTTATCTGCATCATCTTATTTAATCCTCATGACAACACTATGAGGTATTCACTATTATTACTACCATTTTAGACACGAGGTAAAGAATATGCCCCAAATCACAGACAGTGAAGAATAAGGCCTCCTTGGTGAGTGGAACTAAAAATCTAATGGCTTCGGTTAAGAGAATATCTAATGATAGTTTAATATAGACATGGGAAGGCTGGAGTGGAGTTCAATGGCTTCCTTCATGTGGCTGCAGACAACAAGGGCGGGGGGTTTCTTTGGTCTCTGTCTAGGAATGGTACAGCATCAAGGCAGACAAAGGAATAGTGAGGTGGAATTAGCCTTAAATAAGTAAATAAATCAATCACATCACTAATCATACATATAATTTTCATCTGGCTTAATAGCGTTTTAGATAATGTACGAAGAGAATTTCATGAAAACTACAAGTGCCAATCTACTCTGTGAATAATAGCATCTGCAGGTTTGTTTCTGAAGCCTGCCTGATGGAGAGGAATGATCACAGTCCTTCATTTTGCCCTGCAGCAATAGCCAATATTCTTTACTTCTCAATATTTAAGAATGAAAACAGAAAGACTTGGCATTCTTTTACATTTTGTTCAGCTTTTAAATTGTTGTCAGTGGGAAATTTAGTCTGAATACCTAGTCCAATGCTGTTGGAAATTGGAAGCCCTCCCAACAAACTGAAGTTCCCATTCAGTTCCAAGCACTTCTATTCTAGATGGTGAGTGTTACTTCTATAATTAGCATGTCCCCGCTTTGGAGGCTCCGTAGTCCTTTTTATTTCAAACCATTGGATGGAAGGAGGAGGGAGAAGAAGACCCAGAGGCAGACCCTAATGGCTAAGCATACAGAATTGGGGTGCTCAGAGGTCCTGGCACCCTCAGTGTTGATAGCCTGTCTGCTCAGGTCTTGCACTCGGTTTTCTGTGGACAGGATTTGAAAACGAAATATATGTGAACGATGCTCAATAAACAGTAATCGCTCTGTAAAGGAGCATCAGGCATAGCAACACACTGAGCTACAGCACTATGCAGTGCAAAGACTAGCTAAGGTCTCACCTGCTGTGTTCTGAGGCCAGGATAGATCTCAGGGAGGAGAAGGGAGTGAGAACCTCAGGGCTGATGAATGTGGTGAGAGGTCCATGTGATGCTAGGTGTTTGGTCACTTGTCACCTTCAGTTTGACACTTGAATCTGCTCAGGCACTTTGGGGCAGACACTACCATTCAAAGCTCTCCCCACCCCATGCATCATGAATCAGAGCTGTCCCGAAAAGCTTGTGGGAAAAAATGGATAAGATTGCACAGGTCCCCTTTGCTTTCTGCCTCTGGTGACCTGGACTCCTGAGGTACTGCCCACTCCAGTGTTCCGGGTTTTCCTTTTCAGCAGGCCTGAGCTCTCCCCTGGGGTAGGACACGCCTTGGTGAATCAGAAAGAGGTGTGCTGTGGGAGGAGGGACAAAGGCCAATCCTAGTTGCCTGGGAGCCCTTACAGATGCAGAGCTGCTCTTGCAGGGGACGCCCAAGTGCCAGCTCCTGCATTATCCCATGGAAAGATGCCACGTTCTTACCTCTCTGGCAAAGCCCAGGTTTGCGAGCTGGGAGTGTGATACACATCTGTTCAGAGCCAAGCACTGGGCCCAAAACTGGGTCACCTCACAGACAGGCAAAGATGATCTATTCCAATTGGTGGGATCGGATTTCGCCCTTCCTTGTAAAACCCAGCCGTGCCCCCAGCGTCTGCCAGCATCAAGGCACTCCTTTGTGTTCTAGCTCCAGAAAGCTGAAGAGCGAAGTGACATAAAGGGCATAGTGCCCACCCAAAGTCTCCCAACTCAGCTCTGCTTGAGGCTTTGGGCTCTCACACTGGCTTTTTTGCCCAGAGGCCAAGGAACCCATCAAATGTGTTCTAATGGGCAGGAGGTGTGGCTTCTCTCTGAAGCCTGTATCTCCACAGTTTATATTCCTTTCATGTGCCGGGACATGTAGCCTGGCTCTTCCAAGGACAGCATTTCACTGCTCTTTCCTCCCCTCTCTGCCTTTCTAACCTGTTTTTCTGCTGACACTGGAACCCTAGTGCTTTTGCTCTTTGAGACACCCTGTAATTGAAAAAAGAAGGCTTCACGGAGTTATGAGTTAGCACATGCCGCCCCCTAATGGCTCCTGCCTTCTAGGGTTTCAGGCTCCAATGGGAAGAGACATTTGGCCCTTCATGGAGGGTCCCCAGCAAGATTCCTTTCCAAGTAAGCTGGCGCTTTCAAAAAAAACAAAGAACCACCTTGCTCTTGGGGGGTTGGGGGGTGATGGCATGTCAAAAGTCAGGCAGCTTTGGTGTGTCTGGCTGTGAGAGAAATTGTCCAGTGTTTTACTGCCAGGAGTGAATAAGTGAGCTCTTCCAGTCCAGGAACATTCCTACGACCGACCTTTCTCATTGCTCATCCTTTCCACCTGCTCCCTTGAAGCTCCTTGCTGGATCTAGAGAGGGAAGCACATTGTAATCAGCTGTGCACACGAAAGCTTCCTTTTCCTGCTCTTCTAGCAAGAGGGGCACGGGGGAGAGGTGAGGCATGGGGGTCAATGCTGATACACCCCTCAGACTTTCCAGTTGGCACCTCAAGAAGCAACACAAAAGCCAAAAGGAGAGGGAGGGAGAACACACAAACCTCTTGAAATAACATCTGTTGAGTTAATGTTTGAAGAACCTGAAGAAATTGGTTGGACATAGTCCAGTTCTGTTTCAAGGGGAATCCAGGACTCAATCAAGGAACAAAGTTCATAGGTGTGGGAGGGAGAACTGGGAAACATTTTGTTATGGAGGCTGGAAAGCTTTTCTCTAGAAGTG